>NC_056002.1:43768165-43942031 GCF_018446385.1 Zingiber officinale | reverse complement strand
TAGTGGACAGAGCAGTCAAGAGATTGAGAAACAAAGAAGTACCACTAGTGAAGGTCGTCTGGCAGAACCAGAAGCACGAGGAAATCACTTGGGAGCGGGAGGACAGTATGAGACAGAAGTATCCAGAGCTATTCTAAGTTCGAGGACGAACTTTTTATAAGGTATGGGGGATTGTAACGACCCAATTTTCCCATTTCAAGTTCTAAAGGGCCATAAAAATATTTGGGAATGCCTTTAAAATATTCTAGAGATTTTTAGGAATTTTTAGAGTATTTTTACGTAATTTTTGGAGGTCGTTTAGTATTTTTACAAAACCAAAGAAGTTTAAGCAAAAAGTGTTGGAGAAGAGGTTCGAACCCGCGACCTCGGGTCGGACCAAACCAAGCCAAACCGGCTTGACCAGCTGGGATAAGAGATTTATGTTAATCTCAAATAGAGTTAAATAAGGATATAGTATAGTTTGGAATAAAACCCTTATATATAAAAGGGAATTAGGTTTTGGATTTTCCAAAAACCTAACATTTTCTCCCGAAATCTTTTTCTCCTTCTCCCTCGCGACGGCGCCCTCTCCCTCGGCGGAAACGAAGAAGAAGCTAGGTTTTTGGGTCTCCGGCGCCGGCGAAGCTTTCTTCCGGCCAGCCCTCACCCGTGGGTGGTCATCCCGACAGAGAAGAGCTCGCGGGCACAAGAGGAAGCCAGAAAATCTGCAAACCCGAGCCCTCCGAAAACCCTAAGATCCTTCTCCTTCCTCCTCCTCGGTTGTAAGTCCAAGAACCGGCTGTAAGTACTACTCACCTGCGGTAGGAGTTGCTCCGATCTTTCGGTTTTCGTTTCCTTGTTTTCCTGAGTTTTCTTGAATCCGAAACATACTATAAAGATTTTGGCTTTGGATGTTCTACCGTGGGTTTCCTTTGCATTTCGGTTGTAACATGCCTAAAGGTTTCTATGATTCTGTGAAGGTATAGGTTTGAATAAGTTACGTGGATTTTGTTTGTAACATTTCAGCAAGCAGAATTATGCTAGGAAAGGGGCACGATCAGCCTTGTTACTTGGTTCCAGGAGTAGATTTTATGTTATTTGTAAATTGTACACATTGCTATGTGTTTATTGAGTTCTTTTAGAGTTGGATTTCTTAAGTTTCAATTTAGCAAGTTGGATTCTTGCTTTTGGGTGGCTGCTGTGAGTTGATAAAAGGGAGAAGAAGGGATTTGAATGGTTTTAAGTCTGTTCTAGTTTAAAGCATGTGGTGTTAGCTTTAGATACTTGCTGTTTTAGATTTCTTTTGAATTTAGTTCATTCCTGTGGACTGAACAGTAGCAATTCTTCAGCTTTCTTTTGGCTTCCGTGATTTTTATAGGAAGTTGAGAAGAGGTTTTAGGTAAATGGAGTAGTTTCCATTAGAAATTAGTTGGGCAGGTGTAATTTCCCCTTGCTGCCATGAAACTTAATTTAAGCTGTGTAGTATTGAACAGCTTATTTGTAGCTTAGTTTTACCTTGTTATATTAAGCACAAACAACATACATTTAGAGCACCTTGTAGTTCAGTTTTCCTGGCCAAAAACAGGGCACGAACAGCTATATATAAAGTGTGTTTTGTAGCATAATTGATAAGATCAAATTAGTCTTCCTTTGCCCTATTTCACAGCATGTTTAGTAAGCTCAAAGTTGCATTCTTTTGCCTAGTTTACAGCATGTTTAGAGAATCCCTAAAGTAGCATTTTTGCCCTATTTTACAGCATGTTTAGAAAGTCTAGATTTGCTTTCCTTTGCTCTATTTTATAACACGCTTAGGGAGTTCAGATTTGCTTTCCCTTGTGTTATTTTATGGCATGCTGAAGAAGTTTAAAGTAGCATGTTACCTTATTTTGTATAGCATGTTTAAAGGCCTTAAAGTAGTATTCTTTGTCATGTTTTAATAGCAGGTTTAGAAGCCCTTAAAGTAGCATTCCATGCTCTGTTTCTACAGCATGATAGAAAGTGTAGAGTTACATATATTGCTTTTATTACAGCATACTTAGAAAGCCCAAAGTTAGCTTCCTTTTGCTTTATTTATAGCATGATTAGAATCATTCCATACTTGATTTTATAGCATGTTTAGAAGCACTAAAATAGCATCCTTTGCCATGTTTTCATCGTATGATTCAAAGGCTTTAAATTTGTTTTCTTTAGTTTAGCTTATAGCATGATCAGTAAGCTTTAAGTTACTTGTTTTATTCTGTTATATAGCATGGTTAGTTGATTATACACCCATACTTGTTAAGTATATTTAAAGGACTCCCACAATCTTTAATAAAAGATAATAAGGAAGATAAAAGAATAAGAAAGATAACAAGTAAGTCAAGCAAGAGGCTAGTACCGACATCCAAGAGCTTGTCGTTAAACAAATCCAGGTGACCATTTCCGAGGTCTTGGCCCTGGTAGACCGAGGTCTGCTCTTTTAGGATTGGTGGCTCGCAACCCCAACCTATTAGGGAACGCGCATGAGATGGTACTAAGCCTGGGCCCAAAGTAAAGAAAAGTAAAGAAAGAAAGAAAGAAGAAGAAAGTAAAGGATAGAAATTAAAAGATTAATTTCTAACACAAGGATACAAGAAATGAAATAAGTTCCAAGCTTAGAATAAATAAGAATGGTTAGTTTCTTTGATTCTAAGTTTACATTGTTAGTTTCTTGTTATCCTGCTTGATACTGAGTATGATTTGTATTCTGTTCATTTTCTGTATACCATGAGCACATGCAGATAGCTTTATTATTATTTCAGTTTCAGCACTTATGCATTTCATTTATGCATTTCGAGTTTTGTGAGATAGATTAGTACTTACTAAGCGTTTTCGCTTATAGATACTTTTCTTTTTCCTCCTACTGCAGATAAAGGAAAAGCTAAGATATGAAGGGAGGCGATAGGGTGGTGGTGATGATGGATGTGTGTGGTGGCTGGACTATGGAGAGATCCAGAATGAGCTGGCAAATTGCCAAGACTTTTCTGTTTAGTTCTTTTAGTTCTCTTTTAAGTGTTATTATGGGTTGAGACTGTAAATAAGTTTATTCCGCATTTGTAATTAGTTTTCTTTTATTATGAGTTGGAGTAGTATAGTTGTTGCTATTGCTAGAGTAGTTTCTTTCTTCCTGTTGATTTATTACTGCGTGGTTGTGAATAAAATGTGTTCCAGCCGCCTGTGGCTGCGTATATATCTTATGTATTATGGATTTGGTCACCGGTACAGGGGAGACTCTGCCGAAATTTTTCGGTAGGAATTTCTCTGAACCGTGATAAATCTAAGTGTCGCTAAGAATAGCATAAGTGAAACTAGTAAGTAGAGTAGGAGTTAGGTAACGGTCGCCCTTAGAGAGTAGTAGTAAGAAGGGTGGTCGTTACATTCAATGATGCATATGATTTATCATTTGTGTAACTGATTTGATTACTTTGGCTCAAGATATATCATTACATCAAGAGGCCATAAAAATTTAGCACTTAATCTGATACTGAAACAATAAAAATTTCTCCTGTAATGACACAATGGTAAGTAGTTATACAGGCAAAAAAGTAATGAGATTTCTAGATAAGAAAAATGTTGTTATGAAATTGATCTATTCATTACTTTGGATACTGAGATAAGAACTTATATTAATAAACAATACAAATAAAGGACCATGTGATCATAGACAATAGAGAACTCATTACATCGAATGAAGGGGAAAACATAGATAGTGCAGTGTGCACATTATGATGAGCAAGAACAATACTTAAGTAACTCTGATTATTGTCTGCCATTAGTCTAGTTCTAGCCCTAGATCAAGGAAATGGTACTAAAATCTATAAAGTCTCAATTATTTCAAACTACATGCTGAATATTCTTTCATAACATAAAGGAGACACTTGTTGACAAGATGTGTTATACACATAAGCCTTAGCACAAAGGGTCATAGCTCTCTTCAAAATCTCGATAACAAATTGAGGGATCAAAGTGAAAGGATTGCATTCATACAAGAAGTGAAAGATTTTTTACAGCATTAATCAGATGAATCCTTATTAACTCTATTCTTGTTGTTTCAGAAACTTTACAAGTTAAGCTTCAAGACACTCCAATTCGGTATGAATGGTTTTCCATGCTAAAAGTATATGTTCTCAATGTATCGATCTTTGTCACCTTTTTATTTTTTTACAAGGATAAAAATAATGAAAAAAACAGTTCTAAATTAAGGCAAGATAACAAACAGATAAGATCTATACTTTTCGCATCTTTTTAGCAAGCTCAACATGTGCAGACTTTACATTATAATCACTTCCAGTTTTGGTCAGACCCTGCCACAGAAGGTAGAAAAACTTGAGTTCATACACAAATGTTAAAATATGATCTTATATCACCGAGATGGTAATGTTGTCTGCAGTTGGAAATTGCCTTTGTTATAACCAAAAGAGATAAATCCACACGGTTCATTAAAAGATCTGAAATTGTGTTCTTCACATATTGAACTGCGCCAGGAATATCTTGGTCAATTAGTATCTTGTGTAGGCATTCGTTTACCAGATTCTTTACCAACAAACAGTTGGCTCTTCTGACTATCTCGATGCCTGTTGTTAAGAAATTGAATGCCACTAAATCATGTTTTTTCAATAACTATTAAATAGTTCAAATACTTACCTTTTGTGTCCATTTTGTCAAAACTATCAGGCTTTGTCCAGTACAATCCAGCATATCTCTTCTTGCTTATTAGCAAATAGGGATAATAGACCTTTTCAAATTCAAGCCTAATGGGCTTCAAAAAATGTTTTAAAAAAATTAGGACAGAGAGTAAAAACAAAATTTGAGAATATGCACTATATATTCTTGGATGACAAATTTGCCTCATAGTAAATAAATAAAGAAAGAAAATAAAATGTGATTTAAAATGAAGACTAAAAATGTCAGCTAGGATATCTAGTTATAATACCCTTAGTTTACAATGTCAGCTAGGATATCTAGTTGATAATACACTAAGTAATAGAAATTTAAAGAAACACATGATTTAAGACATCCACAACTCAAATAATCATGTCTCAACCCTCGGGTACCTTTATGAAAGTTCCTGTAATATATTCTGATGCTTCTCTTCCTAACTTCATTGCTTCCTCTACAGAAGGCACACCGAATTGTACCATAACAGAGTCAGTGTCCCCATAAATAACCTAGAAAATTGATCATTAAGTAGTCAACTAAAGAATAAAATTGATATCTGTGTTATGTTTCATAGAATTGCCACTCCAGGAAGATAAACCCACCCAGGACGCCTCCCTCCACAACATGTAAGACAAATCGATAGAGTGAGAGATCGAAGGGGCTGCTTCCTTCGGATCCTTGTCCTGGCAAAGCCTGACCTCTATTCTCTTCGATTCTCCGTCGTAATCAATCCAAGAATGCAATTTTTCTCCTCTGCTGAGGATGAGAAGCAAACCATCGTCGGAAAGATTACTGCTTTTTGTCAAAAGTTCTCCGCCAACATCGACTTCGACGAGGCTTGCTGCCATCATGAACTTCACTGCAACGACACTGGTCGATAACCTAGACCAGTCGCCATTCGCCGGTTCCAAGGGAACACTGACCGGAGATAAAAAGAAAGCTAGGCCTCCGCCATTGCCGGGCGAAACAGAGAACGAGAAGGAAGAAGAGAACCCGGGCTTGGTGCCAAAGAATCTGACTGGTTTCCAGTAAATCATAAGCCCGGAGCTCTCGTTCACCGCACGCGTCACCCTCACCTCCGAGCTATTCATCTCAGCATCGCCATAGAGGGCAAACTCCGTGGCGAAGCTCCGATTTTTCCGCGACCCACCGAAAGAGAAGAAGAGAGCGTTACCTTCTCCAGTCGATGCGCAGTTCCCAGGTGACAAGGGGGCGACAAGCAGAAGGATGATGGCGAGAATGAGAGCGGAAGCGGTCGAGGACGTCATCATTGGAAAGATCCCTAGGCGAGGTGCAAAATGTGCAGACGACGAAGGAGCAAAAACCCTAAGCACCATGAAGCATGAGGAAAAGACGAAGAAACCAGAAACCAGAAACCATGAGGAGAAGAAACCCTAAGAGATGGAGCAACCCGCGAGAGGGCAAAGACGGAAGGGAGAGGAGAAGAGAAGGGGAAAGAGGATATGGATGTGGTCGTTTTCCACAGACCTCACAAGGGAGTCGTGTGTTGATCTTGATCGGGAGAGGAAGGGGTGTCGATTTAGCAAGGGGAAGGACGGCGCGATATAGGTTTAGGTTTGGAGGGAAGTGTTGTAAATTTTGGCTAAGTATGAGTGAAAAAATTAAATTATTTTATTTATCATAGACACCGGGTTTTAAAAACCGCTGTTAAAATCGGTGTCTATTAACGAAAAAAAAGGCGCTCATAGACATCGGCTAAAAAACCGATGTCTATGAGCGAAAATCAGCGCTCATAGACATCGATTTTTGGAAAAACTAGTGTAAAATACTCAAAGACATCGGTTTTTGCTTAAAATCGTTGTTGTTCCACCGATGTCTATGAGGGTTTTTCTTGTAGTACATATTTAGCTTCCATGGTGGAGTCTGAAACGCATTTCTACTTAACACTCCTCCATGTTATAGCTACACCTCCCAAAATAAACACATACCCTGAGGTCAACTGTAACGACCCAATTTTCCCTATTTCAAGTTCTAAAAGTCCATAAAAATATTTGAAAATACTTTTAAAATATTCTAGAGATTTTTAAGAATTTTTAGAGTATTTTTACATAATTTTTGGAGGTCGTTTAGTAGGGTTACAAAAAGAAAAAAGTTTTAAAAAAAACGTTGAAGGTGAGATTCGAACCGACTATCTCGGGTCGGACTGACCCAATCAAAACAGGCCCAGCCAGCTGAGCTACACGGTTTTGTTAACCATATATGGTGAGAATTAAGTTTATAGCATAGTTAATGATTAGTGAATTAATTGGAAAAAATGCGCGGCTGAGGGATTGAAGCCGAGACCTTTGACTTCGGTAAAAGGTCGACCGACCAACTGGGCTAGCGGTTGGTGTTAATTAAGGAAAGATTGATTAATATTTAAGGTATGGTAATTAATAAAAATCTTAGTGATAAGAAAGGGCTTAAGTTTTTTCCCGAACCCTAAACGTTTCTCACCCGAGCCTCTCTTCTCTTCCTCACGCTGTGTGGCGCTGGCTCCTCTCGGGCGGAATTGAAGAACGAAGCTAGGGTTTCGTCTCGGTGGCCGGTCAAGGGTTTGATCCAAGAGGTTCTTCCCGTCTTCACGAACCCTCGTCGAAGGGAGCACGGAGGATGCAAGGAGCCGCTGGAATTTGAGTTACCCGAACCCTAGATCCCTCCTTCTCCGGTTGTAAGTCCAAGAACAGCGAGGTGAGTTGCTTCTCACCTGCAGTAGGAGTAGCTTTCGGATTTTCGTTTCCGTCTTTATCTTCGAAGTGTGTTGAGATGGAATTTGGTTTCCCGTCACAGATTGTAGTGGTGTTTTGTTCCTTTTGGATTGCTTAGGAGAATACCTTTGGTTTTGTACGTTTTCTCATGACAGTGAGTTTCGGGTTCTGGTTCTTGATGTCTTAGTTGATTGGTTGAAGCTTTGTTTCCTTCAAATGGCCATGGAGGTCGTGGTAGATTGTGATGGCTTTGTTTACCTATTGTAATGAAATATTGGACTGATGAGGTAGATAGGAGGTTGATTCGATGCTGTTCAATTTATAGAATTATCACAGTTTAGTATAGATTCGATTACTGTGATTCTGCCCACTGAATTACAGTGAACTTGGATTCTTTGTGGGAATTTCTTCGATGTTTCTAGTGCATTCTGTGGTGTTTTATTTCCTGTGAGTTCTGAAATTCTAAGTTGGTGTAGTTGTTTGGAGTTGAAAACCACTTCAGCAATACCCATCATTCAAGTTCATTGAAGTGTAGAACATTTATATGAAAAACCTAAGGATTTGCACCACGGAGCGTTTATATGAAAAGCTACAGCAAGCATTTAGTTTTTAAGCTTTAAATAAGGTTTAAGTTTCAATCTTGTTCCATGTATCAATTAGCAAGTAGAGAAATAAGTCACAATAGTATGAATCACAGTTAGCTAACATAAAGTATTTGTAAACTTCCTAAAGATGCTGACCATCATAGCCAAAAAAGGAATGTGGAAGAGGTTAGATAGGGTTTTAATGTTTCCCTCTTGGAATGAAAAGGATTTAGAAGAATGCTATGTTTGGAGTTTTCATCTTTTTGTCCAGCAACTATGTTGTTATGTATATGAGTAATTTCCTTTGCAGTGCAGTTTTATTTTAGAGTAAGCTTAAAGAAATCAAATTCAGTATTTCTTGATTCATATCTATTGTAGCATGCTTAGAGAGCTCAGTTTGCTTCCTTTTGATTTATGTTTATTGTAGCATGTTTAAAGAAGTTTGATTTATTTTCTTTTGCTTGATTCTGTTGATACATTTTTAAAGAAACCTGTTGCTCTATAAAAACTCTAGAATCTACCTGTAGGTGGGAAGAATAAGAGTTTTAATAAATCCTTTAGGGATTTATAAGAAGTTATAAGAAAGAGAGACCAAGGTCTTAATAGGATCCCTAATTTTAAGAATTGAGATCAGTAGCATATCAAGTGCTCAAAGAAATGCCAAGGCATTTTATTATAAGAGAATTGAAGAATAACAAGTATAAGGAAGTAATAGTTAAAAAGAAAATAAGTATTTTACTTTTTAATGGCATGTACCGGACACAAGGTCCATTGGGTGGGCTCCTAGATCGCCCCTAGGCACAAGATCGCCTAGAAGTACCTTAGTAGTTTCGGGATTAGCTACCTCGACTCTTATTAAGGATGCGCGCAAATTGGTACAATGCCGGGCCCAAAAGAAGTTTATTATTATTTTGAAGTATTAAAGTATAAGTTTTGAAACAAATGAAACAAGCTTCAAATATGTTTAGAATTAGAAAGTTTAGTTTCTTGTTGTTTGAAGCATTCAGTAATAGTTTTATTTGTTTCTTGCTATTAGATTATTCAGCATGTTTAGTTTTATTTGCTTTCAGCATGCTGTTATAGTTTTATTCTTATGAGCATGTTTAGTAGTTTTACATGTTTAGTAGTTTTACATGTTTAGTAGCTTTACATGTTTAGTATGCTTCTCTTATTGGTTTATGAGCATATTTAGCTATACAATGATTAGCATTTCAGTTAGCATGATTTCCTTTGCTATATATGAGCATGAGTAGTTTTATATGTTAGCATTCAGATTTAGCATGTTTTTTATTTATATACATGCATATCGAGTTTTTGTGAGTAGATAGCGCTCACTAAGCTTTATGCTTATAGACTGCATTTCCTCCTACTGCAGATAAAGGGAAAGAAAAGATACAGTGAAGGAAGGTGACAAGGAGATGCAAGAGGAGTGTGTGATGTGTGGACTATGGAGGTCCTTGGGACTTAGCTAAAGAACTCATTTAGTTTAAGAATTTGTTTAGTTTAATTTCTTATTAAGTTGATAAGAAAATTATGTAGTAAGAGGTTATGTTTTCGGTTTTTCATTATCTGCATGATTTGAATTATTAAACTGCGTGGTTGTGGTTAGTTTTCATTTCTTATTAAACTGCGTGGTTGATTGAAATATATTTCCAGCCGCCTGTGGCTGAGTATATTATGCTTGTATTATGGAAAATGGTCATCGGTACAGGGGAGACTCTGCCGAAATTTTTCGATAGGGTTTTCCATGTGATTTTTAATAAACCGGTTAAGTAGAGCTAGTAGATAAGTAACGATCACTCTTAGAGAGTAGTAGTAGTAGTAAGAAGGGTGGTCTTTACAGTTGGTATCAGAGTAGTGTTCCATTCTCCAGCATCACACACACATCAACATCATCCTTGCCGTCTCCAAGTAAGAAAGTATTTAAAATTCTTTCTTTATTCTGCTTTCCTTATTATTAACTGCAGTATAGAGTATTTGTTTTTAAGTGTTTAAGTAAGATAGAAGATTTTGTTTCCCTTTTCTTTATTCATATATATATATATATGATTAGAAAGGATTAGAGAAGCTATTTAGTCGTTTTCCTCTGCATAATTGGATGTCAAGAAGAGGACATCCCCGTACCGTTTATACTGAGAACCAAGATCAGGAGAACGAAGAGCCCAGAATCCCTGGGCCTATTATCTCTGAAGTTGTTGCTCAACTTCAGAGACAAGTAGCGAGCAGCAGCAAGTGATTGCCAATCTAATGGTCAATCTGAAGACAGCTCCTCCCACTCCCCCAACCATTAATGTGGAGACCCCAGTGGTGACTGAAGTCCCATCAGCTGCCCTGGAAGTCGCCACAGCATCTAAAAGACAAGAAGCATATCTCATCCAGTGGCTGAAGCTGAAACCAGAAAGCTTCTCAGGAACGACTGAGCCCTGGGATGCCCAGGCTTGGTTCAAGACATTTGAGAGCACAATGGAGCTTCTTGACTGACCAAAAGTCAAGAAGGTTGATACCATTAAGTGTGCCTCTTTCTGCCTATCTGGAGATGCTTGTATGTAGTGGGAGCGAGTTAAGAGTAAGAGAGCAGTCAACCAGATGAACTGGTTGACTTTGAGATAGAGTTTTATTAAGAGTTCTTCCGCCAACGGATCACCAATAAACATTATGAGGAGTTTATAGAGTTTAGACCAGGTGACCTACCAGAAGAAGAAGCGGTTAAAAGATTTAACAGGCTAGCTCACCTTTGCCTAGGGTTAGTAAGTACTGTGAAAGAACGAGTCAGACTGATGCTCCTAATGCTGAGACCAGAAAATAACACCTAATGTGAGTAGTGAAACTCACCGACCATAGATTGGCGAAGAGCTGGTCAGCAGGGCATTAGTGAGCACTGTCTGAACAGCAACAAGGCTCAACAAATGCAACACAAGCCAGTCAAGATAGAAGACAAGACAGTGGGGAAACAGAGAACCCAGTCAAGTAATCAGAACTGGAAGGACAAAGATAACAAGAAAGACCCAAGCAGGAAGATGTTCAGGTAGTCTGTGAGTATCCAAAGGTATTTCCAGAAGGGCTACCTGGACTACCTCCCAACAGAGAAGTGGAGTTTGAAATTGAATTGGTTCCTGACGCCAGCCCAATTTCAAAAGCTCTGTACCAAATTTCTCTAGCAGAGCTAAACAAGTTACAAGAACAATTTCAGGAGCTACTTGACAAGGGTTACATCCGCCCTAGTCATTCACTTTTGGGAGCTCCTGTGTTGTTCGTTAAGAAGAAAGACGAATCCATGCTAATGTGAATAGATTTTAGAGCGCTGAGCAAAGTAGCAGTTAGGGACAAGTACCCTCATTCCAGAATAGATGATCTATATGATTAGCTAAAAAGGGCAATAGTGTTCCCTAAAATAGACCTGTGCTCTGGGTATCATCAGTTGGAAGTGAAAGAAAGTGATACACCCAGAACAGTTTCCAGGACCAGATCTGGACACTACGAGTTTGTAGACATGCCTTTTGGTGTGAATAATGCACCAGCAGTTTTCATGGACCTGATGAACAGAGTGTTCAGAGAATACCTTGACAAATTTATCATTGTGTTCATCGACGACATTCTAATCTATTCTAGAACCCCAGAGGAGCATGACACGCATTTGAGGATAGTACTGCATACTCTTCAGCAAAAGCAGCTTTATGCTAAGTTCTCAAAGTGCGAGTTCTAGTTAGATCAGGTGGCATTTCTAGGTCACATAATTTATAAAGAAGCCATTCAAGTGGATCCAGCCAAAATAGAAGCAGTCAACAACTGGAGTAGACCCAAGAACGTCAGGGAGATCAGAAGCTTCCTTGGTTTAGCTGGGTACTACAGGAAATTCGTGGAAGACTTTTCCAGAATAGCCTCTCCACTTACAGCCCTCACCAGAAAGAACAAGAAGTTTGAATGGTCAGATAAATGTGAGCAGAGTTTCCAAGAGCTAAAGAAGAGACTGACCAGTGCTCCCATTCTGATAGTTCCAGAGAGTGACAAGAGTTTTGACATCTACAATGATGCTTCCAAGATGGGCCTAGGAGCTGTACTCATGCAAGAAGGAAAAGTTATAGCTTATGCTTCCAGGCAACTCAAAGACTACGAGAAGAACTACCCCACTCATGATCTTGAGCTGGTAGCTGTGGTCTTTGCACTGAAACTCTGGCGACATTACCTGTATGGAGTCCAGTGCAGAATCTTCACAGACCATCAGAGTCTTAAGTACTTCTTCACTCAGAATGACTTAAACATGAGACAGCGTAGGTGGCTAGAGTTGGTCAAAGATTATGACTGTGAAATCCTCTACCATCCAGGCAAAGCTAATAAAGTGACAGATGCACTAAGCAGAAAATCCAGTGCATCCCTGATGTCTTTGTCATCATTAGCCCTACCACTGCAGAAGGAGTTGTCAGATTTTGATATGGAAAGTATTTATGGGCAACTCTCTGCGTTGACCTTAGAGTCAACCCTACTTGAGGATATACAGAGAAAGCAAAGTGAAGATCCTAATATCCAAAAGATCAAGTAAGGGATACAGGAAGAAGGAAATTTGGAGTTTCGAGTATCAGACAGTGGAATTCTTTATCAGGGGAGTCGCCTTTGTGTTCCCAATGACGAAGAGCTGAGAAAGAAAATTTTAGAAGAAGCTCATAGTACACCTTATTCCATGCATCCTGGTTCTACCAAGATGTATCAAGATGTGAAACAGAGATTCTGGTGGTCTGGACTCAAAAGAGATGTAGCTAAATATGTCAGTACCTGCCTGACATGTCAGAGGGTCAAAGCAGAACACCAGAGACCAGAAGGAGTTCTACAGCCTCTTCCTATACCAGAGTGGAAGTGGGAAGATATATCCATGGACTTCATAACGGGTTTCCCAAGAACCACAAATGGATATGATGCGATATGGGTGATAGTGGACAGATTGACCAAGTCTGCTCATTTTCTAGCCATCAAGGTGTCTCACTCTATAGAGCAGTTGGCACAACTGTATGTTAAAGAGGTGATCAGACTTCACGGAGTTCCTAAATCTATTGTTTCTGATAGAAATGGGCGCTTCACCTCTCACTTATGGGAGTGTGTTCAGACTGCACTAGGCACCAAACTCAAGTTCAGTACAGCCTTCCATCCTCAGACTGATGGACAGACAGAGCGGGTAAATCAGATCCTAGAAGATATGCTCAAGGCTTGTGCACTAGATTTTAAAGGCAGTTGGTGCAAGTATCTGTGCTTAGCTGAATTTGCCTATAACAACAGCTATCAGGCCACCATCAAGATGGCTCCTTATGAGGCATTGTATGGCAAGAAATGCAGATCACCCATTTGCTGGCAAGAAGCAGGTGAGAGAAAAGAAATGGAAATAGAACTGGGCATTCAGACAGAACTGATAGATGAGACTACTCAGTCTATCCAGAAGATCAGACAGAGGATTGAGACTGCCTAGAGTAGATAGAAGAGTTATGCTGACACACGCCGTAGGCCACTTGAATTCCAAGTAGGGGATTCAGTCTTTCTCAAGGTCGCTCCTATGAAGGGAGTGATGAGATTTGGCAAGAAGGGCAAATTAAGTCCTCGTTATGTAAGACCTTACCTGATCACAGAAAGGATTGGGAAAGTAGCTTACAAGCTGGATCTATCACAAGACATGTCAGCAATATACAATGTATTTCATGTCTCCATGCTAAAGAAGTGTCTCTATGACCCGAGCCAAGTGATTGAGCCTCAGTCAGTGCAGATCCAAGAGGATCTTAGTTATGAGAGTAGACCTACACAGATAGTGGACAGTGCAGTTAAGAGACTAAGAAACAAAGAAGTACCACTAGTGAAGGTCGTCTGGCAGAACCAGAAGCATGAGGAAGTCACTTGGGAGCGGGAGGACAGTATGAGACAGAAGTATCCAGAGCTATTCTAAGTTCGAGGATGAACTTTGTATAAGGTATGGGGAATTGTAACATCCCAATTTTCCCTATTTCAAGTTCTAAAAGTCCATAAAAATATTTGGAAATACTTTTAAAATATTCTAGAGATTTTTAGAGTATTTTTACGTAATTTTTGGAGGTCGTTTAGTAGGGTTACAAAAAGAAAGAAGTTTTAAAAAAACGTTGAAGGTGAGATTCGAACCGACGATCTCGGGTCGGACTGACCCAAGCAAAACCGGCCCAACCAGCTGAGCTACACGGTTTTGTTAACCATATATGGTGAGAATTAAGTTTATAGCATAGTTAATGATTAGTGAATTAATTGGAAAAAATGCGCGGCTGAGGGATTGAAGCCGAGACCTTTGACTTCAGTAAAAGGTCGGCCGACCAACTGGGCTAGCGGTTGGTGTTAATTAAGGAAAGATTGATTAATATTTAAGGTATGGTAATTAATAAAAATCTTAGTGACAAGAAAGGGCTTAAGTTTTTTCCCGAACCCTAAACGTTTCTCACCCGAGCCTCTCTTCTCTTCCTCACGCTGCGCGGCGCCGGCTCCTCTCGGGCGGAATTGAAGAACGAAGCTAGGGTTTCGTCTCGGTGGCCGGTTAAGGGTTTGATCCAAGAGGTTCTTCCCGTCTTCACGAACCCTCGTCGAAGGGAGCACGGAGGATGCAAGGAGCCGCTGGAATTTGAGTTACCCGAACCCTAGATCCCTCCTTCTCCGGTTGTAAGTCCAAGAATAGCGAGGTGAGTTGCTTCTCACCTGCAGTAGGAGTAGCTTTCGGATTTTCATTTCCGTCTTTATCTTCGAAGTGTGTTGAGATGGAATTTGGTTTCCCGTCACAGATTGTAGTGGTGTTTTGTTCCTTTTGGATTGCTTAGGAGAATACCTTTGGTTTTGCACGTTTTCTCATAACAGTGAATTCCGGGTTCTGGTTCTTGATGTCTTAGTTGATTGGTTGAAGCTCTGTTTCCTTCAAATGGCCATGGAGGTCGTGGTAGATTGTGATGGCTTTGTTTACCTATTGTAATGAAATATTGGACTGATGAGGTAGATAGGAGGTTGATTCGATGCTGTTCAATTTATAGAATTATCACAGTTTAGTATAGATTCGATTACTGTGATTCTGCCCACTGAATTACAGTGAACTTGGATTCTTTGTGGGAATTTCTTCGATGTTTTTAGTGCATTCCGTGGTGTTTTATTTCCTGTGAGTTCTGAAATTCTAAGTTGGTGTAGTTGTTTGGAGCTGAAAACCACTTCAGCAATACCCATCATTCAAGTTCATTGAAGTGTAGAACATTTATATGAAAAACCTATGGATTTGCACCACGGAGTGTTTATATGAAAAGCTACAGCAAGCATTTAGTTTTTAAGCTTTAAATAAGGTTTAAGTTTCAATCTTGTTCCATGTATCAATTAGCAAGTAGAACAATAAGTCACAATAGTATGAATCACAGTTAGCTAACATAAAGTATTTGTAAACTTCCTAAAGATGTTGACCATCATAGCCAAAAAAAGGAATGTGGAAGAGGTTAGATAGGGTTTTAATGTTTCCCTCTTGGAATGAAAAGGATTTAGAAGAATGCTATGTTTGGAGTTTTCATCTTTTTGTCCAACAACTATGTTGTTATGTATATGAGTAATTTCCTTTGCAGTGCAGTTTTATTTTAGATTAGGCTTAAAGAAATCAAATTCAGTATTTCTTGATTCATATCTATTGTAGCATGCTTAGAGAGCTCAGTTTGCTTCCTTTTGATTTATGTTTATTGTAGCATGTTTAAAGAAGTTTGATTTGTTTTATTTTGCTTGATTCTGTTGATACATTTTTAAAGAAACCTGTTGCTCTATAAAAACTCTAGAATCTACCTGTAGGTGGGAAGAATAAGAGTTTTAATAAATCCTTTAGGGATTTATAAGAAGTTATAAGAAAGAGAGACCAAGGTCTTAATAGGATCCCTAATTTTAATAATTGGGATCAGTAGCATATCAAGTGCTCAAAGAAATGCCAAAGCATTTTATTATAAGAGAATTGAAGAATAACAAGTATAAGGAAGTAATAGTTAAAAAGAAAATAAGTATTTTACTTTTTAATGGCATGTACCGGACACAAGGTCCATTGGGTGGGCTCCTAGATCGCCCCTAGGCACAAGATCGCCTAGAAGTACCTTAGTAGTTTTGGGATTAGCTACCTCGACTCTTATTAAGGATGCGCGTAAATTGGTACAATGTCGGGCCCAAAAGAAGTTTATTATTATTTTGAAGTATTAAAGTATAAGTTTTGAGACAAATGAAACAAGCTTCAAATATGTTTAGAATTAGAAAGTTTAGTTTCTTGTTGTTTGAAGCATTCAGTAGTAGTTTTATTTGTTTCTTGCTATTAGATTATTCAGCATGTTTAGTTTTATTTGCTTTCAGCATGCTGTTATAGTTTTATTCTTATGAGCATGTTTAGCTTTACATGTTTAGTAGTTTTACATGTTTAGTAGTTTTACATGTTTAGTAGCTTTACATGTTTAGTATGCTTCTCTTATTGGTTTATGAGCATATTTAGCTATACAATGATTAGCATTTCAGTTAGCATGATTTCCTTTGTTATATATGAGCATGAGTAGTTTTATATGTTAGCATTCAGTTTTAGCATGTTTTTATTTATTTACATGCATATCGAGTTTTTTTTTGTGAGTAGATAGCGCTCACTAAGCTTTATGCTTATAGACTACATTTCCTCCTACTGCAGATAAAGGGAAAGAAAAGATACAGTGAAGGAAGGCGACAAGGAGATGCAAGAGGAGTGTGTGATGTGTGGACTATGGAGGTCCTTGGGACTTAGCTAAAGAACTCATTTAGTTTAAGAATTTGTTTAGTTTAATTTCTTATTAAGTTGATAAGAAAATTATGCAGTAAGAGGTTATGTTTTCGGTTTTTCATTATCTGCATGATTTGAATTATTAAACTGCGTGGTTGTGGTTAGTTTTCATTTCTTATTAAACTGCGTGGTTGATTGAAATATATTTCCAGCCGCCTGTGGCTGAGTATATTATGCTTGTATTATGGAAAATGGTCATCGGTACAGGGGAGACTCTGCCGAAATTTTTCGGTAGGATTTTCCATGTGATTTTTAATAAACCGGTTAAGTAGAGTTAGTAGATAAGTAACGGTCACTCTTAGAGAGTAGTAGTAGTAGTAAGAAGGGTGGTCGTTACAGTTGGTATCATCTCACTTGGTTACCAGGATTCATAAACTCTAATACTTAAGCCTGGAGGTTTAGAGTTCGAATCCTGGGGGAGGCAAAAATCCACTGCCAGGGGTGGAAAGTCCTAGTGAGTAACGACACGGCCAAAGGTCGTCGGTCGACGACATGAGAGGTCGCCAAATGGGTCGACGACATGAGAGGTCGCCAAATGGGCCGCCAAATGGGCCAAGAGGGTCAGGTCGTTACAATATAAAAGGCGCCTTTTATTGTAACGACCCGGCCCTTTGGCCTCTTGGGTGACTCTTGCGGCGACCCAACTAGCGGCCCTTATGTCGTCGGCCCATTTGGCGACCTCTCATGTCCAGGCTTAAGTATTAGAGTTTATGAATCCTGGTAATCAAGTGAGATCATCTCACTTGATTACCAGGATTCATAAACTCTAATACTTAAGCCTGGAGGTTTAGAGTTCGAATCCTGGGGGAGGCAAAAATCCACTGCTAGGGGTGGAAAGTCCTAGTCAGTAACGGCACGGCCAAAAGGGTCGTCGGTCGACGACATGAGAGGTCGCCAAATGGGCCGACGACATAAGGGCCGCTAGTTGGGTCGCCGCAAGGGTCACCCAAGAGGCCAAAGGGCCGGGTCGTTACATCAACTTACTATTATCCCTATCTGATTGGAAGTCAGAATCTGTGTAACCCACAGGGAGCAAATCATCTGCCTAATAAACCAGCATATAATCTCTAGTCCTTCTCAGGTACTTTAATATATACTTTACGACAGTCCAATATCCCTGTCCTAGATAACTTTGATATCTGCTAACCATACGCACAACAAAATAGATATCTGATCTCGTACATAGCATTGCATACATTAGGCTCCCTACAGCCGAAGCATAAGGAACTACTTTCATGTCTTCTATCTCCCTTGATGTTTTAGGACACATCTCTTTAGATAAAGGTACTCCATGCCGAAAAGGTAGAAAATCTTTCTTAGAGTTTTGCATGCTAAAATGAGCTAAGATAGTATCAATGTATGAATCTTGGGATAAGCACAGCATTCTTTTCTTACGATCCCTTATTACTTTGATCCCAAGAATATGTCCACATTCTCCCAAGTTCTTCATATCAAACTGTTTGGACAACCATACCCTTACGTCTGACAACACTTTGACATTGTTGCCAATGAGCAAAATATCATCTACGTATAGTACAAGAAATACCACCACGTTTCTATCACTCTTCTTGTATATACAAGACTCATCCGGATACTGAATGAATCCATAAGACTGGATCACTTTATTAAACCGGATGTTCCAAGATCTCGAAACTTGCTTTAGTCCGTAAATAGACCGATTGAGTTTACATACAAGATTCTCTTTGCCCTTCGCAATGAATCCTTCTGGTTGCTTCATATGGATGTTTTCTTCAAGACTTCCATTAAGGAAAGTTGTCTTGACATCCATTTGCCAAATCTCATAATCCATATGAGCGGCAATAGATAAAAGAATCCGGATAGAGTTAAGCATGGCTACCGGTGAAAATATTTCCTCATAATCGATTCCCTCTTTCTGAGTATACCCTTTTACAACAAGCCTTGCTTTGAAAGTTCCACCTTCCCATCTATCCCTCTTTTTCTTTTGTAGACTCATTTACACCCAATGGCTTTTACACTATTTAGTGGTTTTACAAGCTCTCAGACCTGATTAGAATACATAGATTCTATTTCAGAGTTCATTGCACTTTGTCAAGATGCTGCATCTTTATCTTGAAGTGCTTCATCATATGTGCAAGGATCAGGTTCATGTTTACCAAGGATCAAGTCCGAAGACTCTCCCAAAAACATGAATCTATCAAGTTGTCGAACAACCCTCCCACTACGATGTGGCACTGCTTGTAATTGTGCATCATTTGTGACACGTGTTGTAGTTTCTTAAGGTATCTTATATTGTACCGTTGGTACTAAGGTAGACGTGTCTTCTCTTATTTCTTCAAGAATAATTTTACTCATGGGCTTATGGTTCATTACATAGTCCTCTTCTAAAAATCGGGCATTGGTGCTAACAATGACCTTCTGATCTTTAGGACTATAAAATAAACCGCCTTTCGTTCCTTTAGGATAACCCACAAACAAGCGAACTTCTGTACGTGATTCCAACTTATCAGTGTCTCCCTTCAGCATATGTGTTGGACTACTGTTACGATTCTGCAAGTGTACGGATTCGTCGTCAGTAATATAAAAGATTTGTCGAATCCATAGGGACTGTTGATTAAGCACTAGAGATATCGCAAAGTAAGTTATCTAGACAAACCTAAGATTGTTGAGAAAGGAGAGTAAGAGAGAGAGAAGAGGAAAATGAGAAGAGAGAGAATCGATCTTGGAGGGAATGAGCTTTGGGATAGGGATTCTAGGATTTCGGTTTCATTATAATACTAGGAAATACTACATTGATTGCTTAGTTTCTATCCTCTATGTCAATACTCTTGCAGGAAGTTAGATTGGCCAGTATCCCTAAGTATCACGTAGAGACGATCCCTGTGAAATTCTGTAACGGTTAACCCCCTGTCACGAGGGTGGCTCGGTAGATCACTGGGATACATATCTAGTAAAGAACAATAAGGATAAGGGTAGAGGTTCGATATGGTTACCTACTTCCTTATGGAGGAATTGCCTCTCCTTTCAAGAGAATGTCCTAGACGTCCGTGAACAGGTTACCCTTGTCACTAGGGCCCCTCGGGTATACGATCTAGAGCACTCTCTTTACGAGAGCAGTAGTTCCTAAGGGATTGTCTCTCCTTTTGAGGGAACGTCTTAGACGTCCGGAAAGGGTTACCCCTGTCACTAGGGTACCATGGTCAATACGCTCTAAGGTATCCCCTTGCGGGATAAACAATCCTCCACATCAATCAATCAAAGAATAGAAATATAAACATCTCACACAAGCATGAACAAGACATTAACAAGTCATCGTATAGAAACAAAGTGAATCTACATAGTTCTACATCTCCATCGCATTACAAATACTCCCTAATCCTAGAAGAGGACGTCTACTCCATTGTGGGGGAAGAACAATCCTAGAACATAAAGAAAAGCATACTTACAACCCTAGGTGTGAGAAGAAATGGAAGAAGAGATGCTTGCCGATGATTCCGATGTCTTGGGGATGCCTCCTTGCTCCGGAGATGGACGGATCGTGAAGGGACGACGGTAGATGAAGCTCTACGGCTTTCCCCGAGGGGAGGGACGAAGTCCCGAACCAAAAGATCCCCAAAAATAGAGTTCTTGACCCCTTTTATAAGCTAGGGTATGGGTGTCGCACGGCCGTGCAAGGTTGGCACGGCCACGCCCATCCTCTCTTCTGGCGAAACCGCACGGTCGTGCGAAGTCACACAGTCGTGTCTTCCTTCTGCACTGGTCCACTGGCATGGGTGTGTGATTCCGCACGACCATGCTCTTCCTCTGCATTGGTCAAGTGGCACGGCCATGCTCTTCCGCTGCTCTGGTTAAGTGGCACAGTCGTGCGATTCCGCACGGCCATGCTCTGCCGCTGCTCTGGTTATGTATCAAGGTTGTGCCTCTTCTTGTAAGACATTTTAGTGTCTCTTAGTGTGGTATTCTTGAGATGTGGTCTTCATAAGAGTTGTAGATCTTGAAGTTATCTACATTTTGATATTTGAAAAGGCTCATAACTCTAACCGAACAAAAAGTTATGATCATTTTACTTTTGGTCTGCAGTACTAGAAATTCCACACAGCCTCACACGCCCCCCACACGGCCTCCACATGGCCGTGTGGGTTCTACACGGCCAGAACATGAAGAAAACTTGGTCTTCGCCTGCCCGTGACACTCTGGAAGCTCTATACTTCATGTAGGCTTCATTTTTACTCTAAATCACGTCCTATCAATCAGAAAACACACAAAAGAGCAGATTTCTGAACAAAAGAGTATTTATGATGAATATGTACTAAAAGAGGTGAACATGCATAGAATATACGTGAATAAAGTGTTGGATCGTGAAACGTCGATAGAGGGGGGGGTGAATATCGATTCGAAAAACAACGAGTATAAACGCAGCGGAATAAGAAAATTGAACACAGTGGATTTACTTCGTTCGGAGCCTGTGACGACTCCTACTCGAAGGCCCGTACTCCGTGAGTACTTTCGTTGGGAAATTCACTAGCAATTCGAAATATAGATTACAAGTTAAGTACAATATTACTAATAAGGAAAAATTACCGACGATAAAAAGACTTAGAACAGAAAGGAAAAACTTGTCGGAGATCGCAGCGCAGCAAGAGCACAAGGAAGCAGATTCTTCGTTCTGAGAGTTGTGTTCTTGAAGCTTGCTCACCCCCTCCTTTTATAGCCCTTTGGAGGGGTCTCCAGAGCTTATCAGATCCCAAAAATTCGGATCATATGAGGAGAGTTCGAATCTGGCTGATCCGAGTCGTCTCCAACTACTTGTTTGACACAGTCATCTTCCGAAGGTCATAACTTTTGACTCCGAACTCGGAATCAAGCTCTGTCAGTTGCTACGCGTGAAAAATTTGAAGCTCTACATTTGTATCTACAAAATAGAGTTATAAAAATATATGTATAGACATTTTATATAGATTTATGAGTTAGGTCCTGTCTTCTCGAGACCAGAACCTAGTCAGGGTCTCACTTTAGGGATCTAAAATGGACTTAAACTGGACCGACGCCTACTGTCCCTTAACTGGGATGCATCCTCACAATCACTCTCCTCCAGTGACTTACCTTTACTTACCTGCCAGACGTTCGGTCAGCCCTTCGACCCGTCTGGACTTTGTGCCAACTATCCGGTCAGCCCGTCGACCTAGCTGGACTTCGTGCCAAGCGTCCAGTCAGCCCGTCGACCTGCTTGGATTTCATGCCAGCTATCTGGTCAGCCCGTCGACCTAGCTGGACTTCTCGCCAAGCGTCCGGTCAGCCCGTCGACCCGCTTGGACTTCGTGCCAGACATCCGGTCAGCCCGTCGACCTGTCTGGACTTAGCCTGCATACTCGATCAAAGCATTAGATAACGACAAACTTAACTTAACCTATTTGTCATTCCATCAAAACCTGGGTTAAATCGTTAGTGTTAACCGCACCAACAATCTCCCCCTTTTTGATGGAATGACAACCTGGTTAAGTTAGTGAAAACATATGCAAGAAAAAACAAATAACAACATGCATTTATGTGGTTTTTAAGTTAGTTTGTATTTTCAGTTTGGTTTAGCTAACTTAACCACCTAACCCTCCCCCTTTGGCATTCGTCAAAAGTAAGCATGGATTAAGTAAGCATAAATACAGACCTCAGATAAAGTAAGAAATAATGTCAAGTTAATCTGGGGGAGTTTAAAACATAGATTATTTTGCTTATATTTCTTAAATCTTTGAAAAAAAAAACTGTCTTGAAAGATAGCTGATTTATAACTTTGTAATTTTGAAAGATAGCTAATTTTTCAAGTATAGTTTTTAAGGTCAAAGTTAAAAATTCAAGTTTTCAAACATAAGTTTTCAAAATCAAAATTCCAAAACTAAGTTTGAAAAATCTATTTTTCAAAATTGATTGAAATTTATTTTTCAACACTAAGTTTGTAAAAGATTCAATTTTCAAAATTAAGGAAAATGATTTTGAGAAGCTTAGTTTATAAACTTAAGTTTTGAAAAATCTAATTTCCACAATTTTCAATAACAAAGCAATTTTTAAAACTAATTTTTGTAAAATTTAACTTTCAAATCAAATTGTCAAAATTAAGTAAAATCAAATTTTAAGAACTAGATTTTTAAATTCAATTTTCAAAACTAAGTAAAATCTAATTTTCAAAATCAATTTCCAATAAAAAGTAAAACCCAATTCTTAAAAACAACTTAGTTTTATAAGAGTTAGTTTTCAAAAATAGGTTTAAGAAATTTTTAAGAAAACATTTTTCAAACACAAATTTTAAAATATTTTAAATAAAGGGAAAATTTTAATTAATTCCTCCCCAACCTGACATAAAATTTTGAAAATATTTGCTAAAAATATTCAAAATAGAAGTTTTTTAAAAAAAAAATTTGAGGTAGAATTTTCTAGAGAGATTTAAAGAGAAGATTAAAAAATAACACTTAAGGAGATAATTAAAAAATAAACCTCCCCCTGAATTTGATACTCCTTTAATTTATTAATCCTCCTTATTTATTACTCCCCCTTAATATAATGCTAAGGTTTGAGTGTGTTAAATTTCAAGCCCTAACACATTTGTCTACCTAAGTGTTCTAGGGGATTTGGTAACACGTATATTATTTACATATTTATCTCTGTATCCTTGATATAATTGTTTATTTGAGTTTGATTAATCAATAATTAATATTAGATTCAGGCGCTTAAGCTTCAGTTTAAGGTTTAATAAGATAAACTTTATTAAATCAAAAACAGTTGGCCATTATCAATAATTTATTGATTAATTTTTACTTGATTTAATAATTTAATACATAATAAAATAATTTAAATTTCATATTAATTGATTGAGTTGGTCAATGAAAGTGTTAGTTATAATTATTTTTTTTTATTTACTTCCTTTTAAGTGGGATTAATTTAGTTTGAAGTTAGCATGAAGTTAAAATTATTAGACACAGTTAAGTAAGGTTTAATTCAAGTCAATTTTAGTTCTCAAATGAAGTCAAACTTAAACAGTTAAGTTCTACTTATTAATTATATAATTAAATTTAAAGTTAAAGTTAACGGAATTTAAGTTTTTAAGTTAGGTGTCTAAGTTTTAAATGAATTTAAAAGAATTATTATTATTATTATTTTTAAGGGATTTCTAACAGGATTTCTAAAACAGTGTGTAAAAGGATTTTAAAATGATTTTTATAATTATTTAATGGAAATTAACATACGTTCAATTCAGTTTTGATTTTAGATTTAAATTAATATCAGTGATTAATTTAGGTTTAAGTTTTAAGTTTAAGTTAAATTTTTAAATTTTAATTGTAATTTCAATATTAAGTTTTAATTTTCAGTTAGGTTAAATTAAGTTTAAAAATAATTTTAAGATTAAAATAATGTTTAAGGTAAAAAAAAGTTTAAAATCCAAATAATAATTTTTAAAGTCTAAACAATCAATAAGAATAATTTTTTTTTAAGTTAACAAAATTTTATTAAAGTGAAAAATAATATTAAGAAGAATTTTTCAAAATGATTTATAAAAGATTTAATTTTTAAAAGACATCTTTTTTTTTAAACTGATTTTTGAAAGAGTTTAAAAGTAATTTTTAAATAATTTTTAAAATGGTTTTTAAAAGAATTTTTAAATAGTTATTAATTGATTTTTAAAAGAGTTTTTAAAAAAAAATTAAAATAATTTTTAAAAGAGTTTTTTTTAATAATTTTTTAAAATAAGTTTTAAAATAATTTTTAAAATGATTTTTAAATAACTTTTAAAAGAATTTTT
Organism: Zingiber officinale; assembly: GCF_018446385.1. Lineage (NCBI taxonomy): Eukaryota > Viridiplantae > Streptophyta > Magnoliopsida > Zingiberales > Zingiberaceae > Zingiber > Zingiber officinale. The sequence continues at coordinate 43,917,521 of NC_056002.1, read as the reverse complement.
AAAATAATTTTTAAAAGAGTTTTAAAATAATTTTTAAAAAAATTTTAAAAAATTTTAAAAGAGTTTTTAAATAATTTTTAGAAACAATATTTAAAATAATTTTTAAAAGGATTTTTAAAAGAGTTTTTAAATAATTTTTAAAAGAATTTTTAAATAATTTTTAAGATGATTTTTAAAAGAGTTTTTAAATAATTTTTCAATAATTTCAAAAGAGTTTTTAAAATAATTTTTAAAAAAATTTTAAATAATTTTTAAAAATGATTTTAAAAGTGTTTTTTAAAATAATTTTTAAGAGTTTTTAAAATGATTTTTAAAAAAATTTATTTTTAAAATAATTTTTGAAAGGATTTTTAAAAGTATTTTTTAAAATAATTTTAAAAAGGATTTTTAAAATAGTTTTTTTTAAAATATTTTTAAAATAATTTTTAAATAGTTTTTGAAAGTATTTTTAAAAGGATTTTTAAAATAGTTTTTTTTTAAAGATTTTTAAAATAATTTTTAAAATAGTTTTTAAAAGTATTTTAAAAGGATTTTTAAAATATTTTTTTAAAAAAAAAATATTTTAAAAATAATTTTTTAAAATAGTTTTTAAAAGGATTTTTAAAATAGTTTTTTTTAAAAGATTTTTAAAATAATTTCAAAAATAGTTTTTAAAAGGATTTTTAAAATAGTTTTTTTTAAAAGATTTTTAAAATAATTTCAAAAATAGTTTTTAAAAGGATTTTTAAAAGCATTTTAAAATAATTTTAAAAAGGATTTTTAAAATAATTTTAAAAATAATTTTAAAATATTTTTTAAAATAATTTTTAAAAGGATTTTTAAAATAGTTTTTAAAAGGATTTTTTTTAAAAAAAATAGTTTTTAAAATAGTTTTTTTTCAAAAAGAATTTTTAAAAGATTTTTTAAAAAAAAAATAATTTTTAAAAGGATTTTTTAAATGATTTTTAAAATATTTTTTAAAAGGATTTTTAAAAGGTTTGTAAAATGATTTTTTTTAAAGAAAATAATTTCTTTTAAGTTAATTTTTTTTAAACTAATTTTTTATTAAAAATATTTTTAAAATAATTTTAAATTAATTTTAATTTTAATTTTAATTTTAATTTTAATTTTAATTTTAATTTTACTTTAATTTTAAATTAATTGTAATTTTAATTTAAATTTAATTTTCTCTAATTTTAAGTCCTTAGTCATCTCACCTGATCTAAATTATCAATCAGGGAATTCTATTATTTTGTGAGATGAATTAGATTCCATTTTAGGGTTTGGTTTAACTTTGTGTTAGATTCAGGTTTAGCTTTGGATCTAACAAATATGCATTCTTTGGATAAACTTCTGGACTATGGTGAGTCACTTGGACATCATTAGAGTAATCATTCCTTCGAGGTTTTCCAAATAGTCCTATCCATTGGACTTAGTACAAAACCTTGGTCTAACTGGTTAGGATCCATAAAGGGTAGCTTCGGTCAGTTCCACTTAGCCAAATGCACTAGGTCGAAGTCATATCTTCTTAGACATGCATAGACTAAGCTTCCCTAACGTACTATCATCCAAGACTTCACCAGTACCGTTGGTCAAGTTAAACTATTATCCCTTTTGAACTAGTCCTAATTACCCTGCCAGGTACATTAGTTATTTATTACTCTGTCGGGTAAGTTAGTTTTGGAGGTACCAGCTATTCTGGAGCCTCCCCCTAAATTATTGATTTTCCTTTTAAGATTTTTTTTTGTTTTAGTTTTAATTTGTAATTTAGATTTAAGTTTTTAATTTTGAATTAATTAAATTGGTCAAATTATCCTTCTTTAAGAGAGTGTATTTAATATTTAAATTTTCTTTCAATTTTAATTTTATTAAGTTAATTGAATTATCTTTATTTAATGGATTATATTGAGTTTTTATTAATTTTTAAATTTGAATTAATTAAATTATATTTCTTTAAAGGTTTATCTTTTAATCTTTTATTAACCGTTAATTTTAAATTTTTCAGATTATCTTTGTTTAATATGTTATCTTTAACATTTAATTTTAAATTTGTTAAATTTATTTTTGATTTTATCAGAGTGTTTGAGTTTATCCTTATATTTTCTTTACCTTTTAAGTTGATATAATTAGTGAAATTTATTAGATAAGTTTTATCTTTAATATTTAATTTTTTGTTAATTAGATTATCTCGAGTTTGAATAAGACTTTCTAGATTAATATTGTCTAGATTAAATAATTTATTAATTTTATCTAGATCAATATTGACCTTGTCATCTTTTTTGTTTGAATTTTCAAATTTTTTTAGGTTTAAATTCGAATTTTTAGATTTATTAATTATTTTCATATTTTCTGCATTTTATAAATTAATTATATTTGTTTTATCAGAAAATATCCTAGGGGTATTTTCTGTATTTTCTGAATTAATTATATTTGTTTTATCAGAAAATATCCTAGGGGTATTTTTGCAAGTATTGTCATGTACACTATTTTCACATATACTTTCAAACATATCCAAATTAACATGCACATATTTTAAACTACTACTAGCAAGGGTGTTTTGGTAAATATTACTAACGTTGAGCGCAACCCCTAATTCAGCAGGCTTCTCCGTTGGATCTGACTCGAGTTCGGATTCAATTTTGGCTTGATCGTCTGACTCCAACGGCTTCTCGTGAAGCTTGATCAACTAGGTCCAAAGTTCACACGCATTCTTGCACTTTTCTAGTCTGCATAAAACATTGTTAGGTAAAACACTACAAATAATTTTACTTACATTTTTGTTCAGTTCCGAGTCCTGAGAGGGTTTTCTCAATATTAGCACATAATCAAAATCTAAACTTCCTAAGAAGCATTCCATTAATCGCTTCCAGTAGTTGAAATCTTGATCGTATGGTGGTGGTTCGTGAGGGTTCCGTCCTTCTAGAAGAGTCATTGAATGCTGAAGATGGAAAACTAAAAAGTGGTGCCAAGACTTGGTCTTGGATTAGCAGTGCGGGAAGAAATAAGAGTAAAGAAAAAGAGCTAAATCGGTGTTGCACCAATTTAGTTTTAATTACGAAAAAAATTTCAAAAAGGTAATAATACCAGTTTGAAGTTATGCGAAAAACTGAAAGTCGAAAAAAAATTAAAAGAAATGTTTCTCCCCCTGTCTGATTGATGGTTGCACCAAATCAGAGTGGTACTTGCTCTGATACCACTTGTTGGATCGTGAAACGTCGATAGAGGGGGGGTGAATATCGATTCGAAAAACAACGAGTATAAACACAGTGGAATAAGAAAATTGAACACAGTGGATTTACTTCGTTCGGAGCCTGTGACGACTCCTACTTGAAGGCTCGTACTCCGTGAGTACTTTCGTTGGGCAATTCACTAGCAATTCAAAATATAGATTACAAGTTAAGTACAATATTGCTAATAAGGAAAAATTACCGACAATAAAAAGACTTAGAACAGAAAGGAAAAGCTTGTCGGAGATCGCAGCGCAGCAGGAGCACAAGGAAGCAAATTCTTCGTTCTGAGAGTTGTGTTCTTGAAGCTTGCTCACCCCCTCCTTTTATAGCCCTTTGGAGGGGTCTCTAGAGCTTATTAGATCCCAAAAATTCGGATCATATGAGGAGAGTTCGAATCTGGCTGATCCGAGTCATCTCCAACTACTTGTTTGACACAGTCATCTTCCGAAGGTCATAACTTTTGACTCCAAACTCGGAATCAAGCTCTGTCAGTTACTACACGTGTAGAATTTGAAGCTCTACATTTGTATCTACAAAATAGATTATAAAAATATATGTATAGACATTTTATATAGATTTATGAGTTAGGTCCTGTCTTCCCGAGACCAGAACCTAGTCAGGGTCTCAATTTAGGGATCCAAAATGGACCTAAACTGGACCGACGCCTATTGTCCCTTAACTGGGATGCATCCTCACAGTCACTCTCCTCCAGTGACTTACCTTTACTTACCTGCTAGACGTTCGGTCAGCCCTTCGACCCGTCTGGACTTTGTGTCAGCTATCCGGTCAGCCCGTCGACCTAGCTGGACTTCGTGCCAAGCGTCTGGTCAGCCCGTCGACCCCCTTGGACTTCGTGCCAACTATCTGGTCAGCCCGTTGACCTAGCTGGACTTCTCGCCAAGCGTCCAGTCAGCCCGTCGACCCGCTTGGACTTCGTGCCAGACATCCGGTCAGCCCTTCGACCTGTCTGGACTTAGCCTGCATACTCGATCAAAGCATTAGATAACGACAAATCTAACTTAACCTATTTGTCATTCCATTTCCATCAAAACCTGGGTTAAATCATTAGTGCTAACTGCACCAATATAAAGTAAGTGAATGTGCGTCAAAATATGTATAAATGATCATAAGATATACGCACATCACACCCCCAGACTTAAATCTTTGCTTGTCCTCAAGCAAAACCCGCAATCTAGATTCATGTAGTTAAATAGTGCATCATAATCTCTAGCAAGTCAATCTAATTCTATCAAATGATTTCATTGGTGAGCAAGATACAAAAGTAGTTTGAGTATAACCTAAGTAGTAGTCCTCCGTGCTCAGTGTGAAAGTGGCCTAAATTTATCAAGTTTCAATCCCTAAGTCTAGTCAAGTCGTCATAGAGTTGTGTTCCTTATGCTTCTGGCGATAGACACTTATCTGCCACACACAAGGTTTGTTCCCCTAAAAAAAAATGTTATGCATCATCTACACAAGGTCTCAAAGGAATACTCAGTATCAAGAGAAACATAGCATTCATTTCCCCAGTAACCTAACTCGGTCTCAAAGGGGTGAATTTCTAGTTTCCACTCACGACAATAATTTTTTTATCCCTTATTTTTTTTCAATCAAATTTTTTTTCTTTTTGAATGTTTGCAAAGTACCAAACTTTGAACAAACTTTCATTTTTTTTTTGGATTAATTTTTTTCCAAATGAGCTTACATGATCTGAGTTTATCCAGTAATCAAAATGTAGTTGAGAGGTCACCATAGAAGCACAAGTACTAGTCCAATTCTATGAATCATGACTATTTTAGAGTTATTAACCATCAAAAATAGGCATAGTGTATAGAGATCCTAAAACAAGGCCAATACTTAAACTCTTATAGTAAAAGCATTGCTCATTTCATACTATCAAAGATAGAAAAAGATATATCACTAAACATACTAACACCATAAGTAATACATAAAATCTAGAATAAACGTGCTAGTATTTTGCAATAAGGAACAAGCAATCATGATGTGATGTAAGATGCAAAAAGAAATAAGCAAAAACTAAACTAAACCAAATACATCTAATGCATCCCCCTAGACTTAAACTTTTCATTGTCCCAATGAAAACTAAAAACAATGTGGAGGAGATTTAAAGTAAGAGAAGTTACTAAATGATACGTGCCAAATATCCATGTCTTGAACTTCTCCATCATGTAGTTGCCCTCCTCCTAATATTTGAATCCTATAAAAGAAGATTGCCAAGAAAATTTAAGTAGAGGATACATGTTTATTATAAAGAAAGAACTGAAGATGTAAATAAAATAAGAAAGAACTTGGGTTGCCTCCCAAGAAGCGCTTATTTAAGGTCATTAGCTCGACCACCTCATTAGATTCATCGAAATCTCGCTCTTGGAGGGGTAAGATATTTCATCACCCTCTTACCAAGGGCTCTTATTATGGAGGGAGCTTTCATCAAAAGGCGAAGAATCGCTCTCTCCATCTTCGTCTTCTTGGAAATTCTTTCAGAAGGTCGTAGACAGTTCAGATCGAGCTTCCAATTATAGGTCCCATGAAAATCTGCACACCCAAAAGAAAGGCAAACCTCCCACAAGCATGTAATATTAGAAGAAACTAGAACCGTATTAATATGAACTGAATATGTATCAAAAATTGAATCACATCTAACAAAATCAATTATAGGTACTTCTATGAAATTTTCTAAAAGATCACTAGAAATACTAACCTTGCATTGTTGAAATGTACCTGAAAGTTTTAAACAATGGGATGTGACTTCTTCATAATTAAGAATTGGTTCTGGTTCTGGCCCAGGTGGAAGTGGCTCTAAAAGTAGTGATTCTTGGGGCTTTGCTTCTATTGCACAAGTCCCTACACAATTATCATCAACCAACTCCATTCTTGCAAATTCCATAGTATCGATTGGTTGTGCAACCAAGAGAGGTGATCCTTGGGACATTTCCTCCTTAGTACATGTCTCTACACTTTTATCTACCACATCATCATCATAAGTGGGGAAGAGTCCACCAACACTAATGTCATCAATAGAGGGATCAACAACATTATTATAAATTTGAAATAATATTTGTAAAGATGAGATCCCCCGTTGCACCATTAGCTCTTCAGAAACTTGTGTTGTGGCCTCCATCTGACTTGGAGCAAGGATATTTGTGTGTTGGGAGTCATCTAAATCAATCTGCTCATCTGGTTGTGAATGATGTGGTCTGTCCAGTGAAAAATCATCCTGAAACTCTGAGATGCTTGAAAATAATGATCAACACCTTGCACACTTCTATAATCAAAATTTTGATAATCCCTCCAATCCTGATTGTAGTGCTGAGGTGGGTCAGAGTTTTGGTGTTGGGCAAATGACTACTCACTCTGCTCCAGAATTAATTGAGGTTGAAAGTCCTGAATTTGATAATCTCCTCAGTCATAGTCGTAAGTATCAGGAACCTGCTCATACGTATCTTGAAGTTGAGGTTGGAATAAGTGCTGAAGTTCCGTAAAAGAGTTAGCAGTATTTTGGAAGAAGCGGTATAAGGCAGTTGGATGAGACGTGCTACCACATTCTCCACAAAGAAACTCAAGTTGCACTTCTAGATCATAGCCTTTATCAATGAGAGATATGGGTCTTGCACTCATAGGTGTGAAACATTATCTTGAAGCCCTACTTGACATGTTAGTGCTCAAGATATCTAAAAACAATATATGAGAAGTAAAATGCTATATAAAAAATAAGAGACAAAATGCAGAATTTAAATTGTAAAAAAAATAAATGCAAAATTGAAAGACAAGAAACAAAATGTAGATTTTTTTTTGAAATATGAAAATGGAAAAACAAAACTATTCACAAGTCTAAATTAACTAAATTGCTAATCTACTAATGTTAATGCGAACAGTCCCTGGTAACGCCGCTAAAAACTTGTTACGATTCCGCAAGTGTACGGATTCGTCGTCAGTAATATAAAAGATTTGTCGAATCCACATGGACTATTGATTAAGCACTAGAGATATCGCAAATTAAGTTATCTAGACAAACCTAAGATTGGTGAGAAAGGAGAGTAAGAGAGAGAGAAGAGGAAAGTGAGAAGAGAGAGAATCGATCTTGGAGGGAATGAGCTTTGGGATAGGGATTCTAGGATTTTGGTTTCATTATAATACTAGGAGATATTACATTGATTGCTTAGTTTCTATCCTCTATGTCAATACTCTTGCAGGAAGTTAGATTGGCCAGTATCCCTAAGTATCACGTAGAGACGATCCCTGTGAAATTCTATAACGGTTAACCCCCTGTCACGAGGGTGGCTCGGTAGATCACTGGGATACATATCTCGTAAAGAACAATAAGGATAAGGGTAGAGGTTCGGTACGGTTACCTACTTCCTTATGGAGGAATTGCCTCTCCTTTCAAGAGAATGTCCTAGACGTCCGTGAACGGGTTACCCTTGTCACTAGGGCCCCTCGGGTATACGATCTAGAGCACTCTCTTTATGAGAGCAGTAGTTCCTAAGGGATTGTCTCTCCTTTTGAGGGAACGTCTTAGACGTCCGGAAAGGGTTACCCCTGTCACTAGGGTACCATGGTCAATATGCTCTAAGGTATCCCCTTTGCGGGATCAACAATCCTCCATATCAATCAATCAAAGAATAGAAATATAAACATCTCACACAAGCATGAACAAGGGAATGATCTAAACAACATAGGAAAAATCTAAACAACATGCTAAACCCATTCAAATTTCCTTCTCCTCTTCTTTAACAAACCCATGGCAGCAAAGGTAGATTAACCAGGCAGCAAAAAAAAAATTAACCAACAAAAGAAAATTATCATTGATAACCCAGATTCGAATCTGTTCATGCTCATTAATTGGCAAGGAAAACTAAACAATTTAATTTGAGTATCATAGCAGCAAGGGAAATTACACATGCTCAACTAATTGCTAATGGAAACTACTCAAATTACTTAAAGCTTCTTCTCAACTTCCTATAAGGACTCACGGCAGCAAAAAGGGAATTTGAAGGGTTGATACTGTTCAGTCCACAGCAAAGAGCCAAATACAAACCGAGCATACATTTTAGGGCTACACGGCTTATCAATTCCAAGCTAATCATGTACAAGAAGTAAATCTACTATGTCAGGTTCCAAAATTCTGTACAAAGCAAGGAAAAACTATAGAAAGCTGTTACCCACAGCTTCTGATCCCAATTGTACTATAGACCCGAAACAACCTTGGTAAAGAAAATTCTGCACAACATGATCCTAAACAAGAGGAACCATATCCCTAACACAAGAAATTCGGCACAACCAAATCCGGAAGCAAGGAAGAAAGCCCTAACATGTATTTCTACTCGGCACTGTGAAATCCGGAAGCAAGGAAGAAAATCGAAACTCGGAGCAACTCCTACCACAGGTGAGTAGTACTTACCTAGGGTTTTCCTGCACTTACAACCGAGAAGGAAGGAAGGAGGCTTTTAGGGTTCGGGCGAAGCTTCTCCGCAACTCCTTTGTGCTTCCGAGCTCCTTCCGTTGGGATGATCACGCACGGTGAAGCTTGAAGATCGGCCGGAAGAGTCCTTTCGCCGGCACCAGAGTGGAACCCTAGCGTCGTCGCCTCGGTGTGCTCTCCGCCCGCACAGCCGCCGCACGCGAACGAGAGGAGGAGAGGAATTTCGAGAGGAAATCTTTAGGTTTTTCCCGGAAAATAAAAACCTAAGTTTCTTTTCTTATCCTCGGGTTATAATTATAACTATACCTTAAATATACTTCTCCCCTTCTTAAGTTAACCAAACGCCCGTAGCCCGGTTGGTTGGGTTGTGTCCGGTTGGGTCAATCCGACCCGAGGTCACAAGTTCGAGTCCCACCTTCAACGATTTTTTTTGTCAAAACTTCTTTCTTTTTGTAAACAAACTAAACAACCTCCAAAAATTACGTAAAAATACTCTAAAAATTTCTAAAAATCTCTAGAATATTTTAAAGGCATTTCCAAATATTTTTATGGACATTTGAAACTCGAAATAGGGAAAATTGGGTCGTTACAATCCCCCATACCTTATAAAAAGTTCGTCCTCGAACTTAGAATAGCTCTAGATACTTCTGTCTCATACTGTCCTCCCGCTCCCAAGTGATTTCCTCGTGCTTCTGGTTCTGCCAGACGACCTTCACTAGTGGTACTTCTTTGTTTCTTAATCTCTTGACTGCTCTGTCCACTATCTGTGTAGGTCTGCTCTCATAACTAAGATCCTCTTGGATCTGCACTGACTGAGGCTGAATCACTTGGCTCGGTCATGGAGACACTTCTTTAGCATGGAGACATGAAATACATTATGTATTGCTAACATGTCTTGTGGTAAGTCCAGCCTGTAAGCTACTTTCCCAATCCTCTCTATGATCAGGTAAGGTCCTACATAGCGAGGACTTAATTTGTCCTTCTTGCTAAATCTCATCACTCCCTTCATAAGAGTGACCTTGAGGAAGACTGAATCCCCTACTTGGAATTCCAGTGGCCTACGGCGTGTGTCAGCATAACTCTTCTGTCTGCTTTGGGCAGTTTCAATTCTCTGTCTGATTTTCTGGATCGCCTGAGTAGTCTCATCTATCAGCTCTGTCTGAATGCCCATCTCTACTTCCATTTCTTTTCTCTCACCTGCTTCTTGCCAGCAAAGGGGTGATATGCATTTCCTGCCATACAGTGCCTCATATGGTGCCATCTTGATGGTCGCCTGATAACTATTGTTGTAGGTAAATTCAGTTAAGCACAGATACTTGCACCAACTTCCCTTGAAATCCAGCACACAAGCTCTGAGCATATCTTCTAAAATCTGATTTACTCGCTCTGTCTGTCTGAGGATGGAAAGTTGTGCTGAACTTGAGTTTGGTGCCTAGTGCATTCTGAACGCACTCCCAAAAGTGTGAGGTGAAGCGCCCATCTCTATCAGAAATGATAGATTTAGGAACTCCATGAAGTCTGACTACCTCTTTAACATATAGCTGGGCCAACTGCTCTATGGAATGGGACACCTTGATGGCTAGGAAGTGAGCAGACTTGGTCAATCGATCTACTATTACCCATATCGCATCATATCCATTGGTGGTTCTTGGAAGACCTGTTATGAAGTTCATGGATATGTCATCACATTTCCATTCTGGTATTGGAAGAGGCTGAAGAACTCCTCCTGGTCTCTAGTATTCTGCTTTGACCCTCTGGCATGTCAAGCAGGTACTGACATATTTAGCAACGTCTCTTTTGAGTCCTGACCACCAAAACCTCTGTTTCACATCTTGGTACATCTTGGAAGAACCAGGATGCATGGAGTATGGTGTGCTGTGAGCTTCTTCAAAGATCTTCTTCCTCAGTTCTTCATCATAGGGCACGCAAATGCGACTCCCTTGATAAAGAATTCCGCTATCTGTTACTCTAAACTCTGAGTTGTCTTCTTTCTGTATCCCCTGCTTGATCTTCTGGATGTCCGGATCTTCATTTTGCTTTCTCTGTATCTCCACAAGCAATGTAGCCTCTAAGGTCAATGCAGAGAGCTGTCCTTCGATAATTTCAAGTCCAAAATTTGATAACTCCTGCAGTGGCAGGGCTAATGATGACAAAGACATCAGGGATGCACTAGATTTTCTGCTGAGTGCATCTGCTACTTTGTTAGCTTTGCCTGGGTGGTAGAGGATTTCACAGTCGTAATCTTTGACCAACTCCAGCCACCTGCGCTGTCTCATGTTTAAGTCCTTCTGAGTGAAGAAGTACTTAAGACTCTGATGATCTGTGAAGATTCTACACTGAACTCCATACAAATAATGTCGCCAGAGTTTAAGTGCAAAAACCACAGCTGCTTGCTCAAGATCATGAGTAGGGTAGTTCTTCTCATAATATTTGAGTTGTCTGGAAGCATAAGTTATGACTTTTCCTTCTTGCATGAGTACAGCTCCTAAGCCCATCTTGGAAGCATCACTGTAGATGTCGAAACTCTTGTCGCTCTATGGAACAGTCAGAATGAGAGCACTAATCAATCTCTTCTTTAGCTCTTGGAAGCTCTGCCCACATTTATCTGACCATTCGAATCTCTTGTTCTTTCTGGTGAGGGTTGTTAGTGGAGAAGCTATCCTGGAAAAGTCCTCTACGAATTTCCTGTAATACCCTGCTAAACCAAGGAAGCTTCTGATCTCTCTGACGTTCTTGGGTCTACTCCATTTGTTGACCGCTTCCACTTTGGCTGGATCCACTTGAATGTCTTCTTTAGAAATTATGTGACCCAAAAATGTCACCTGATTTAACCAGAACTCGCACTTAGAGAATTTAGCATAAAGTTGCTTCTGCTGAAGAGTCTGCAGTACTATCCTCAAGTGCGGGTCATGCTCCTCTGGGGTCCTTGAATAGACCAGAATGTCGTCAATGAATACAATGACAAATTTGTCAAGATATTCTCTGAACACTCTGTTCATTAAGTTCATGAAGACCGCAGGTGCATTGGTCACTCCAAAAGGCATAACTACAAACTCGTAGTGTCCATATCTGGTCCTGAACGCCGCTCTGGGTATATCTCTTTCTTTCACCTTCAGCTGATGGTACCCAGAGCGCAGTTCTATCTTCGAGAATACTGTTGCCCCTCTTTACTGATCAAATAAGTCATCGATCTTGGGAAGGGGGGTACTTGTCCTTAACTGCTACGTTGCTCAGCGTTCTGGAATCTATGCACATTAGCACGGATCCGTCTTTCTTCTTAACGAACAACTCTGGAGCTCCCCGGGGTGAATGACTAGGGCGAATGAAGCCTTTGTCAAGTAACTCCTGTAGTTGTTCTTGTAACTCCTTCAGCTCTGCTGGAGACATGCGATACGGAGCTTTTGAAATTGGACCGGTTCTAGGAACCAATTCAATCTCAAATCCACTCATTTATTAAGAGGTAGTCCAGGTAGATCTGCTGGGAATACTTCGGGATATTCACAGACCACCCGAACCCCCTCTTTCTTACCTTCTTTCTGTTCTTCTGCACTTACTTGACTGGGGCTCCGGGCTCCCTACTGTCTTGTCTTCTATCTTGGCTGGCTTGAACTCTATAAACTCCTCGTAGTGCTTGTTGGTAATCTGCAGGTGGAAGAACTCTTCATAGAACTCTGATTGAAAATCTGCCCAGCTCATCTGATCGGCTGCTCTCTTGGTCTTTATCCTCTCCCACCACATACGAGCATCTCCAGACGGGCAGAAAGAGGCGCACTTGACCTTCTCGACTTCTGGCCAGTCAAGAAGCTTCATAGTACTCTCTAGTGTTTTAAACCAAACCTGGGCATCCCAGGGCTCAGTCGTGCCTAAGAAGCTCTCTGGTTTCAGCTTCAGCCACTGTATAAGACAAGCTTCTGGTCTCTGGGGTGCTGTGACGGCTCCCTGGGTAGCTGGTGGAGTCTCAATTACCACTGGAGCCTCTGCAGTGATAGCTGGAGGAGGGGGAGGAACTGCTGGCTGGTTTGCCATCAGATTGGCAATCACTTACTGCTGCTATGCTACTTGTCTCTGGAGTTAGGCAACAACTTCAGAGAGATTGGGCTCAGTTGATCTAAGCTCTTCGTTCTCCTGATCTTGGTTCTCAGTACGAACGGTACGGGGACATCTTTTTTTTTTTAACATCTAATTATGCAAAGAAAAAGACTTGGTATCCTCTCTCTAACCCTTCTAATCATACATAAATATGAATAAAGAAAAGGGAAACTAAATCTTCTATCTTACTTTAGTACTAAAAAAAAATAAGTACTCTATACTGCAGTTAATAATAAGGAAAGCAGAATAAAGAAAGGATTTAAATACTTTCTTACTTGGAGACGGCAAGGATGATGCTGATGTGTGTGTGATGCTGGAGAATGGAACACTGCTCTGATACCAAATGTAACGACCACCCTTCTTACTACTACTATTCTCTAAGGATGACCGTTACTTAACTACTAACTCTACTTAACCGGTATGATTAAAAAAATCACATGAAAACCCTACCGAAAAATTTCGACAGAGTCTCCCCTGTACCGGTGACCAAATCCATAATACAAACAATATATACGCAGCCACAGGCGGTTGGAACACATTTTATTCATAACCACGCAGTAATAAATCAACAGTAAAAGAAAGAAACTACTCTAGTAAGCAACCAACTACATCACTCCACGAATAATACAAGTGAACTACATACAAGTGCGGAATAACTTAAATACAATCTCAACTCAAAATAACACTTAAGGCAATCTAAAAGAATTAAATAGAAGGTCTTAACAGGTTTGTCAGCTAATCCTGGATCTCTCCACAGTCCAAACATCACACACCTTCATCACAACCACCATCCTATCGTCTCCCTTCATATCTTAGCTCTTCCTTTATCTGCGGTAGGAGGAAAAAAAACAAAAGATCTATAAGCGAAAACGCTTAGTAAGTACTAATCTATCTCACAAAAACTCGAAGCGCATAAAAGAAATGCAATAATACTGAAACTGAAATGCTAAAGCAAATCTGCATGTGCTCATGGTATATAGAAAATGAAACTGAATACTAAACATGCTCACTATCTAATAGGATAATAAGAAATGAACACTGTAAGCTTAGAATTAAAGAAACTAACTTTTTATTTATTCTAAGCATAAAACTTATTATATTTTCTTATATCCTTGTAATAGAAATTAATCTTTTAATTTCTATCTTTTACTTTCTTCTTCTTTCTTTCTTTTACTTAACTTTTCTTTTCTTCTTTGGGCCCAGGCTTAGTACCATCTTTGCTTTGCCCGCTCTCTAATAGTGACTGGGGTAGCGAGCCTCCAGCCCTATGAGGATAAAGACCTCGGTCTTACCAGGGCCAAGACCTCGGAATTGGTCACCTGGATTTGTTTAACGACAACCTCGGAAGTCGGATACTAGCCTCTTACTTTAATTTACTTGTTATCTCTTTTTAACTAGACTTTAGTCTTTTTCTTTACTCATGCTTCTTATAATCCTTTGTTAGAGTTTATTAAAATCCTGTAGATATTTCTAACAAGTATAGGATTACAACTAACCAAGCATGCTATATAAAAATAACACAAGGGAAGCAGATTTGAACTCTCTAAGCATGTTATAAAATAAAGAAAAAGAAAGCTAATTTGGATTTCCTAAACATGCTGTAAAATAGAGCAAAAGAAAGCTAACTTGGACTTTCTAAACATGCTGTAAAATAAACCAAAAGAGAGCTTATTTAGATTTCCTAAACATGCTGTGATAAAAGCAAAAGAAAGCTAATCTAACCTTACTAATCATGCTATAGAATAGGGCAAAAGAAACAACTTTGAGCCTTCTAAACATGCTGTAAAATAGGCAACAGAATGTTACTTTAAACTTTCTAAACATGCTATAAGTAAAGCAAAAGAATACAACTTCAGGCTTCTTTAACGTGCTATAAAATAGGCAAAAAGATAGCTAACTCGGACTTACTAAACATGCTGTAAAATAGGGCAAAAGAGAGCTTATTTAGATTTCCTAAACATGCTGTGATAAAAGCAAAAGAAAGCTAATCTAACCTTACTAATCATGCTACAAAATGGAGCAACAGAAAACAAATTTGATCTTGCTTAATTATTAGCAATGGATAATTGCTCATGCTTTACTATTAGCAAACAAAAACTAAACAGCAAGGGAATGATCTAAACAACATAGGAAAAATCTAAACAACATGCTAAACCCATTCAAATTTCCTTCTCCTCTTCTTTAACAAACCCATGGCAGCAAAGGTAGATTAACCAAGCTAGGGCAGCAAAAGAAAAATTAACCAACAAAAGAAAATTATCATTGATAACCCAGATTCGAATCTGTTCATGCTCATTAATTGGCAAGGAAAACTAAACAATTTAATTTGAGTATCATAGCAGCAAGGGAAATTACACATGCTCAACTAATTGCTAATGGAAACTACTCAAATTACTTAAAGCTTCTTCTCAACTTCCTATAAGGACTCACGGCAGCAAAAAGGGAATTTGAAAGGTTGATACTGTTCAGTCCACAGCAAAGAGCCAAATACAAACCGAGCACACATTTTAGGGCTACACGGCTTATCAATTCCAAGCTAATCATGTACAAGAAGTAAATCTACTATGTCAGGTTCCAAAATTCTGTACAAAGCAAGGAAAAACTATAGAAAGCTGTTACCCACAGCTTCTGATCCCAATTGTACTATAGACCCGAAACAACCTTGGTAAAGAAAATTCTGCACAACATGATCCTAAACAAGAGGAACCATATCCCTAACACAAGAAATTCGGCACAACCAAATCCGGAAGCAAGGAAGAAAGCCCTAACATGTATTTCTACTCGGCACTGTGAAATCCGGAAGCAAGGAAGAAAATCGAAACTCGGAGCAACTCCTACCACAGGTGAGTAGTACTTACCTAGGGTTTTCCTGCACTTACAACCGAGAAGGAAGGAAGGAGGCTTTTAGGGTTCGGGCGAAGCTTCTCCGCAACTCCTTTGTGCTTCCGAGCTCCTTCCGTTGGGATGATCACGCACGGTGAAGCTTGAAGATCGGCCGGAAGAGTCCTTTCGCCGGCACCAGAGAGGAACCCTAGCGCCGTCGCCTCGGTGTGCTCTCCGCCCGCACAGCCGCCGCACGCGAACGAGAGGAGGAGAGGAATTTCGAGAGGAAATCTTTAGGTTTTTCCCGGAAAATAAAAACCTAAGTTTCTTTTCTTATCCTCGGGTTATAATTATAACTATACCTTAAATATACTTCTCCCCTTCCTAAGTTAACCAAACGCCCGTAGCCCGGTTGGTTGGGCTGTGTCCGGTTGGGTCAATCCGACCCGAGGTCACAAGTTCGAGTCCCACCTTTAACGATTTTTTTGTCAAAACTTCTTTCTTTTTGTAAACAAACTAAACGACCTCCAAAAATTACGTAAAAATACTCTAAAAATTTCTAAAAATCTCTAGAATATTTTAAAGGCATTTCCAAATATTTTTATGGACATTTGAAACTCGAAATAGGGAAAATTGGGTCGTTACATGAAATCCACCGGAACCACTTCTTCTCCTCCAAGAAATTTCGGCCACCAAGGAATGCCAAAATAGGAAATTTTCTTCTCTTCTTCTTCCTCTCAAGCAACCGGCCACCAAGTGCTCCTTCTTTTCTTTCAAGTTTCGACCACCAAGAAGAGATGGGTGCCAGCGTTAGAAAGAAGAAAGGGAGAGAAGAAACAAGGTGCCACCGGCCTTAGGAAGAGGAAAGCGAGAGAGGTCGGGCACCAAGGAAAAGAGAGGAGAGAAATTGTAGAGATATGTCTGTTTCATAAGGCACCCTCTACCGCTCTTTTATAATCCTTGGTCATGGCAAAAAAATAATAATAATTAAAATATCTCTCTTTTAAATTCCCTATTGTGATGGCTACAAAAGGAAATTTTTAAAATTAATCTCTCTCTTTTAAATAATGTAGAAGGGTACAAAAAATGAATGATTAAAATTAAAACTTTTCTTTTAAATCATGGTTACAAAAAAGGAAAGTTTTGTCAAAATTAAAATATCTCTTTTTAAACATTATAGATAACTACAAAAAAGGAAAGATTAAAATATCTCTTTTAAACCTTTGTAGATAGCTATAAAAGGAAAGATTTTAAAATTTAAAACTCTCTTTTAAAACCATGTGGATGGCTATAAAAAGAAAGATTTAAACAAAAAAATAAAATCTCTCCTTTTAATCATATGTGGTCGGCCCCTTGCTTGGGCACCAAACTTGGTCGGCCACCTCTTGGGCTCCAAGTTAATGCTTGGCCGCCCCCTTGCACCAAGCAAGGATGTGTCCGGCCCATTAGTTGGGTAAGAAGTAGATTTTGTGGATACAAGGCTTTATAGATGCTACAACAGGGACCGAGAGAATGAATTGATTTTTGTCTCCAGATGAACTTGAGCTTCCTGTATTTGACCCGAACACTCAACTCAAGTTCATCAATAATAACTCATATCACTAAAGAATTATTATTGAACTACCGCACCAATCCCATATTACATTATGGGCTCCTTCTTATCATGAGTGCATTAATCTTCCTGTGTTTAAGATATCGAATGTCCATTAATTAAATGAGTTACTGACAACTCACTTAATTAATATCTAACTCCAAGAGTAGTACCACTCAACTTCATTGTCATGTCAGACTAAGTCCACCTGCAGGATTTACATGACAATCCTTATGAGCTCCTCAAGGGGACATCATCAACCTAGATAATTAGGACACAGTTTCCTTCTATAATCAACAACACACCATATAAATAATATTATTTTCCAACTTATCGGACCTATTGATTTAACGAATAAATCTCACCCATTGATAAATTAAAGAAATAAATACTAAGTATATATGCTTGTTATTATATCGGGATTAAGAGTACACATATCCATAATAACAGAGGTTATGTTATTTTATGCAGTCAGTATAAAAAAACAACCTCAAATAGTCCTACTCAATACACACATAGTGTACTAGTATAATTTTATAGTCAAGATAAACTAGTACCAAATTACATTACAACCTTTCCAATGGTTTATCCCAATCCATCTTGGTTGTGAGCTACTATTTATAATTTATAAGGAACTGATAACATGATCTTCTGTGTGACACAACACACCATGTTATCTATAATATAAATTAAATGGACAACTGCATTTTACTAAATGCAGACATTTGACTAATGTGATTCTCATTTCAAAATAAATGTTTATACAAAAAATTAGACTTTTAGTATACATCCTAACAGTTCCATTATGAAGAAGTGCATCAAATTCTGTAACCATTGCACTACGTCAATTTGTATCCCTGTTCGCTTGTGTGAAACAAGTTACTTCAATCGATTTTGAAGAGACCACTAGAGCTCATGGAAAGGGATGTCGAGTTGTCATTAGTGGGCAACGTGCATAGATGTCATCTGAATCACTTGTTGATAGCAACGAGGAACTAGGTTGACATGGTGGTTTAGATGACGGACTTATATTATTTGAAGATCCAGAACTAGAGAGCATATTATCTTTGACTAGCGATACTTCCAAGATTAGAGCAGCAACTTGAGGTGATTCTAATAGTATAGGTGAGTTATTAGAGAGCTCTGGAATAGGACCTAGGATGTCATCACTTCTTACAATGTTAGTTGGCATTAAGAAGGTGCCACCTGTATTTGGAGGAGAGATCGAAAAAGCTGCTGAAAAAGGGAATAGAAACTCATCAAAAGTAACATATCATGAAATATAAATTTGTCCGATTAGTATATGCAAGCAATGATAACCATGATACAAATTGCTATAACCAAGGAAAACACATTGTAGTGAACGAGAGTCAAGTTTGTGTTTAATGTAGGAGTGTAACCATGGATAACATGCACAACCAAAAATTTAAAGAAAAGTGTAATCAAGAGCTTGATTATAAAGTTTTTCAAAAGGACACTTATGATTGAGCAATGGAGTAGGAAATTGATTTAAGAGATATATGGCAGTGTTAACAACTTCATCCTAAAATTTACGTAGAACTGAGGCATGATGAAGTAGAGCTAAAGCAGTTTCAACTATATGTCTATGTTTTCTCTCAACATAGCCATTTTATTTTAGAGTGTGAGGATAAGAAACTCGATGAACAATTCCACAAGAGACAAGATGACGATGGAGAGCTTGATATTTGCCTCCCTAATCAGAATGAAAAGAGAGTATTTTACAATTAAAATATCATTTAACTTGACTTTGAAAATTACAGAATATATTTAATAAATCATATTTCCTTTTCATAGGATAGAGCCAAGTATATTTACTAAAATGATCAATAAAAGTAACATAATATTGGAAACCTTGGTTAGACAAAATAGGTACTAGGCCCCAAACATCTGAATGAATTATTTCAAGTGGAAAACTAGAGACATGATCGGATGAAGAAAAAGGTAGCTTATGACTTTTAGATTCTATGCATGTCCTACATGAATGAGATGGAGAGGAGGAAGTAGGTAAACCATACCTATTGATAATTGACTGGACAATACAAAGAGAACGATGACCAAGTCAAGCATGCCAAGCTTATTTATTTGTTTGTTCACCAACAAAAGTTTTGATTGAAGAACTTTAAAGATAATAGAGACTATTTTTTATTTTTCCATCAAACACAATAGTATTTGTTCCTTTACTTTTATAAGATAATGATTATAATGAAACTCAAAAAAGAGATTGTTATCAAAACCAAATTGACGTGTAGAGAGTATATTTTTAGTAATAGATAAAACATGAAAGACATTGCGCATGTGAAAAGTACTATTGGATAAATGAATATATGTGTTTCCAAGATTAGTAATTTGTAAACTTGAACCATCGCCTACTTGAATAATATCTGAGCTATAATATGACATTATGTCTATATGGATATTATAATCTAATGTGATATAATGAGTTACTCCAGTATCAATATATCAATCAGTAGATGAAAACTCTGGAGCTTATCATAAGTAGGCACAGATGAGAGGACTTTAGGATAGATTTGTGAAGCATTTGGTTGTCTTGAAGCTGCAGGACCACTAATGAAATTAGCTGGCTATTTGTCTTCCAAGATTTCTTATAAGAATAGCATACTCGCCCGCTAGAGGGAGCTATTGGTCATCAGAGCTTTGCCTTTTCAAAGGTCTCGGGCAGGTGCATTCTCCGAAGGTAATCTTTGGAGTCTCTCCACTCGGCCCATATCATCAAGAGGTGTGTAGAACAACATCTGGTGATATGCTATCGGTGATGGGGCATGAGCAGGAGACTGGTCGGATGCACAGGTGCTTGCAGGAAGGCGGTCGGGGGAGGTTGGGTCAGTTGGAACCCTGTCGGGCCTTCCACGAGAACCTAACTCAGCCTGATGGTTAGTTGTAGAAATAGTGGGCTCATTAGGAAGATGACACTCGATCACTACTTGTTGTTGCTGCTGCACCATTCTAGCTGCTCAGGCAGCTATCAACAGTTCTAAATCTTCTTATGATAGGGTCATGGTGGTGAGTCGCCCAGTCTCGTCGATTTTCACGTTTCAAATGTAAGCGATGTTCCCACAGACTGTGTAAAATATGATCCTGTTTGAAATCGATGGAAATGAAGTGATGGATACGTGGCTCTGGTATTGACTAAATGAAGACTCCTCGCTGCCCCAAAAATAACTCTGAAGCACTCCTATGTGTCCAAAAGAGAATTAGTGATTAGGCTAGGGAAGGGGTCCCGGCATAAGTCCTCCGACGCTCAAGTCAATGATCGGTAGAAGATGAGGAACTGTAGCAAGGATAGTTTATGCATAAAATTATGTAGCTTTACATAGTGTGAACATACTTGTTCCTGTAGATGGAAATCCCCTTTTATAGTGTTATTATTTGTCTGTGCATGAATCTCAAAATGTTTAAAAAAAAAGATAGATCATAAAGATGCTTTGACACTTTTCTCAAAATGGACCCGCAATCTCTCCATTTGACAGAGAGAAAGTTTCTAATGTACAGCTTGTATGTAGAATATTCTCTGTCCTCCATGGCATAAGATGTTAAAAAGAAATACGAGGTTGTTGTGTTAAGAGGCCCCCAGTATGCTTACATAGAAAATCGACCGAGCTCCTTCTATGACCTGATCGATAATAACTCTAGTTGATCGGACTTATAGAGTGTTGTTAAGAACTTGTCCCTTGCTCAGCCTATCAGTTTTAGCCAAAGAGTTCGTCAGACCGGGCATCTATTATGTCCGATCAGACTATAGTTCTGATTGGTCGGGGCGACTAGACCAAGCTAATAATCATTCTATCTTCAAATGGCAAAGAGGTTCTATCTCAGGAGAGTACTGACTCGTCTTTATTTCTCAATGCTGAGGAACTCGGTGTCCGATTGGCCCATTGATTAGATCGGATAATCCTTTTGGCCCATCGATCGATTACTTTATCTTCAATGATTGACTTTTCCTTGACTTTGACCGTCATGTCAGCCAGCCTCCTGGACTTTGACCTGACTCAAGGGCCACCTCAATCTCCATATCAATATAGATGAGTAAAATCATTTGAGACAAGTTATTACAAGGTTGTTCAAATTGGGATACTTGTGTCAATTTTTCCAAGAAGGATAAATTAAAGAAAGTAGAAGAGGTTTGAGAGTCAATTCAAAAAGGATCGACAACGGCCTAGTGTTAGACCTGTAACGATCACCCTTCTTACTACTACTACTACTACTTTCTAAGGTGACTGTTACTTAACTACTAACTATACTTAACCGGTATGATCGAAACCACGAAGAGTCTCTACCGAAAATTTTCGTCAGAGTCTCCCCTATACCGGTGACCATAAACTGAGATACAAACATAGTATACATCAGCGCACAGGCGGCTGGAACATTTATCAAACACCCATGCAGTTAAATAAGTATCAAACACATAAATATCTACTTACTAAACTGAAATCATCCTACATGCAACCTAGAACAAGAATAAACTCGAATGGCACGGATTGTAAAGTACAGTCTCAAATGTTTACAATAACTAAAATGCGGAAACTAAAAAAAATAAGGAAAGAAGACTAAAGGAACTCCTTTCTAGTCCCAAGACTTCCATAGTCCTGGCATCACACATCATCCGCGCCACCTTGTCGCCTTCCTTTGCTAAAACTTTTCTTTTCTTGTATCTGCAGTAAGAGGAAATGCAAACTATAAGCAAAATGCTTAGTAAGCGCTATCTAACTCACAAAATCTCGATATGCATGTACATATATCTATAACATGATCTAACTGATTACTTACTGAAGACTACTCATGCTCATCTAATAATAAAGGAATCAAACAGGCTGAAATGCTAAACATGTAAAGCTACTCATGCTTAGAAAATAGCAACGAACAGTAAGCTAATCTAAATAACATGCTAGCATAAAAGAAAACTCAACTTGTTGATTTTAAAACAATGTGAAACTTAATTCATTTGTTCTAAACTTATTCTTTTATCTCACTTGTTTAAAACTTATCCTTTAATACTTTTATACTCATGTGAAACTTATTTTACTTGTTCAAAAACTTATACTTATAATACTTCAAAATAATAATCAACTTTCTTCTTGGGCCCAGGCGTAGTACCATCTTATGCGCGTTCCCTAATAGGTTGGGGTAGCGAGCCACCAATCCTAAAAGAACAGACCTCGGTCTACCAGGGCCAAGACCTCGGAATTGGACACTTGGATTTGTTTAACGACAACCTCGGAAGTCGGGTACTAGCCTCTTAAATAAAGTAAAATATTTACTATCTTAATTACTTCTTCTTTAAATGCCTTGGCATTTTAATAGGCACCTTATGTGCCAAAATCCCTAAAGTCTTGACTTTGGGATCTACTTAAGGCCTTGACCTTCTTCTTTCTTTTCTTTATCTTGCTTATACTTGTTAATACTTCTAATAAAAGAATACTTCCTATAAAAAAAACTGAAATGTTTAAACAACCTCTAACATCGAAATGCTTAAACCATAAATCTGCATACTATGCTAAATAAATTCTGCAATGCTAAACAAATCAAACATTGTAATGCTAAACTATCAAGGATTGTCATGCTAGACAAATTTTAAAATCTGCACTATAAACTTTAAGGAAATCTGCTCTAAAGAAATCTGCATTTTAAGCTCTAAGAAATCTGCATACAAGCTTAATCAAATCTCTGCACTACTAAAGAACCTAGATACTTAATAAATTTACACATTCTGAATTGTTTCCAACCAAGCAAAGCATAAGGAAAAGGTGCTTCTATCAAACTAGAACTCACTGGAATTTTGGATCCTATATAACTCGTTTCGTTTGTTCAGAACTATCACTTCTATTTTCTTGCAATTGCTACTCCCAAAACTAAAGTCGTTCATGTCAATTGCTTAGCACGAACAAAACTAAAAGTAAGCTCCTCTGTTCGTGCCCCTACTGTAACACAAATCAAGCTATAATCTGCTGGAATTTAAAAGAACACCCATGTAAAACTTCTT
This sequence comes from Zingiber officinale, assembly GCF_018446385.1. Classification (NCBI taxonomy): domain Eukaryota; kingdom Viridiplantae; phylum Streptophyta; class Magnoliopsida; order Zingiberales; family Zingiberaceae; genus Zingiber; species Zingiber officinale. The sequence goes on along the minus strand of NC_056002.1, from coordinate 43,894,353 downwards.
CAACAATATTTCCTCAACCTGCAATGTTGATTGTGTCTGTGTGTCTCGGCATAGTTGTTCAACCAGTAAATAGCATACAGACATAGCAGGAGTGTAACCTAATTTAAACAAATTATTCAATACCAACAGTGGATCATGCACTATATGATTCTTACTAAGGCACACTAAAAGTTTGTTAATTGTCCCTTCCTTTGGCTTGAGGTTATTCTCCAACACGTTTACCAACCAAACCATGGCTTCTTCAACCTTGCCAACCTTGCAGAACCTATCAACGACAAAATCATGGCAGGATCTCGGTGACAAGAGTCTCTCGTCGGCCGTCGGAGTGCAACCCTAGCCCTCTTCGGCTCGGCTTCGTTTCCACCCGAGCAGAGGCGCCGCGTACGCGAGAGTGGAGGAGAGGGATCGATAAGAAATTAATTCCTCTCTTAACTTAACCTCTTTTTATAACTTAGGGTTATTTTTAGGTTCGGTTATTGCTTAAAATAATTTTGTTTCCCTTCTTATCATGAAACATCCGCCTGAACACTTGGTCATCCGTTCCGCTTAAGTCTCGGGACGACCGGAGATCGCGGGTTCGAAACTCGGTCGAATCATTTTTCCGCAACTCTTTTATCTTGAATATTTCTGTTCCTAAAAACTGCTTAATACTAATTTGGTTCGATTTTCTTTACAAAACACTTGCTGGTCACTTGGTTAGCCTGATGCGCTTAAGGCTTTGCTTAACCAGAGGTCTCCGGTTTGAATTTCGGCTTGGACATTATTTTTGTCGAAACTTCTTTCGTCTAGTAAAAATACCAAACGACCTTCAAAAATTGCATAAAAATACTCTAAAAATCTCTAGAATATTTCTAAATATTTTTAAGAACTTTTAGAACTCCTAATGAAAAAAATCGGGTCGTTACAAGACATGTCAAGTAGCACAAAGGCCAATATTTGTAAAGAAAAGACCTACTTATTTCACTTAAAGTGTCACACCTCATCAGAGTTGGGACCTTATCTTCTTAAAGAGGGCATGACAAGGTAGACACGAGACCACCAAGACCCATTGATAGTTGGTCTTTAAATAACTAACTATTTTGCGGAGAGAATACTTATAAACATTGGACTCCAATGTTATTTTTCAGCAAGCTGGCAGTGTTAGTGTCCATTTACCACTCACAACAATCAAGGTCGACCCAATGGAGTCAAACTCATGTTACAATAATGTCTTGAATATCAATATTGAAAAAAGTGATCGAGGAGCATTTAACACGAGGCCAAGCCATAAAGAGTTTAGCTAAAGGGGAGTATGTTGACAAGCATCATCACTAGAGTTGCTCATTCAAAGAGACAAGGGAGCATGCTGCAATTGTAAAGGTTTGGTATCGAGTGGACTCAGGGAAAGTTAGATGATGTATTGGATGAATTATGAAAAGCGACTTCGGAATCAACTAAGATAAAGTTGGACCTAAATCGGCATCACTTTTGATATCAAGATAAATCATATATTCAAGTTTTTGAATCAATTAATCTTAAAATTTACCAGCTCATTCTATAAATATTTTTCATTGATCATTAAAATAAATCTAAAAATATAAACAGCTCATCGCTCTATAATTAGTATTCCAATATTATTTTTTTATTGGAGAAAATTAATCAACCGTATAGAAATCTATAATTGCTTTTAGATAGAGGAGTCAACTATCTTATTTTTATCACATCGCCTACCTTTAAAAAAATTTTATATATATATATATATATATATATATATATATATATATATATATATATATATATATATATAAATGGTGGAAGTGATTTTTTTTTTTTTTTTGCTTTTCTTAAATTTTAAATCCTTGATGAATAAGAAATCTAAAAATATATTTACTACTATGTTATAATCTGGGAGGCTTTTATTTATTTATTAATCAATCTAGATGAGTCCGATTAATCATATAGATGAAATCTGACTTTATAAAAATTATTTATCAACCATCATAGTACATCTGAAGATATAAGTGATAGTTCATTCTAGCAAAAGGTAAATATGTTCACCCCCAACGTCTCCACCAACTCGTCCCAAGATCAACACGGAGGAGATAAATCACGAACGGCTACTAATCTTTGGAATAGTTACTAGCACATAAGGGAGATATTTATCTCGGCTTTGTCAAAATTCGAACCTCATATCTCATTGTGACAACACTTTATATGTTAGCCACTGGATTCATCCGAGAGGACTATAAGTGATAGTTCATATAAACACAGAAGGTGGAATTTCCACTCTTCATAAATAAATGCAGGAAGTAGGTTTTTTTTTTTTTTTTTCCTTTTTCTTCTTGAATTTTAAATCTGGATGCATAGGAAGTTCCAAAATATATTTGCTCTAATGTAAATTGTTAAAATAAAAGATAACATGGTTGAGTTGATTATAATTTGTAAAATTAAATAAAGATCTAATCCAATAAAGGCTGAAGATTTTTTTCCGAAGTAAAATAAAGCATAACATATTTTTAGAAATTAAGATGAATTTATTAGTCAAGAACAACTATAAAGCTTTTAAAAAGTAGGAAAAGCTGAAAAGTTCATGAGAGAATCTAACGATGAAGAATACGAAGATGTGACTACGGCAATGTCGTAATTCTCTGGGTTTTCTTTTTTCCTCTTATTTCTTTTCTTTTCACATCTTCACCGGCAGCTTCTACGTGCCTCCTTTCTCATGCTGGAAAGGCTCGGGCGTCACTTGCGTCGGCGGCGTGCCAGTTACGTCGGAAACCTCCGACACTTGGTCTGCCGGATCAGGCGCGTAGCCGCTGGAATTGTAGCGCTGTATCACTAGCACCGACGGCGTGCACGAGAATTCCGACGAGGCGAGATAGCTCCCCACCGGGCCTAGCTCCTGGCAGTCACTCGTTTCAACAAGTGCCACTGCCGGGGGTGACCGGCCCACGAGGTACAGTGTGGTTCGCACGCCCAAATTCTTAATTGCAGCTGCGATCCCATCCCTGTCGGAGGCAGGAGTTTCCTCGTAATTGAGCGACCCCTTCGCGGCGGTGGACAAATTGGCCCTGAAGTTTGAGATTAGCATCTCGTCCTCATTGTAGTTCTCTAGGTTCGCCGTCGGCGGCGGGAGGAAGCGGAGAACCGTGAGAACGATGCCCGGGTGCTCTGCCATGACCGCGCCGTAGCAGAGGGCCTCGCGGTCGTCGGGGCCGCCGAAGAAAAGAACTGCGACATGGTAGGAGACCTCGTTTGGGGCAACCTGGGTGGTGCCGCCGAGGCCTCGGTCGATGAGGATGGCCACGGAGCAGGGCGCATGGCGTAGGACGCGCTGGTTGATGAGGCGGTAGGCGTGGCCGATGGACTCGAGGGCGCCGTCGAGACGCTGCATCTTGTGAAACGGAAGGAGGAGGAGAGCCACACGCTTCTGCTCGGCGCTGGACACGATGTCCTCATGGATGGTGTCGAGGTCCGAGATGGCCGTCATGGGGCGGACGCTGACGGAGCTGAGCCGGCGGTAGGCTTCGAAGGCAACCACCATTCGGTCGGCGTTGTCGCGCTTGTTCCAGAAGGGAAGGCCGTTGCGCCGGACTTTATTGACCATGTAGATGGCCGACGGGCGCTCCGAGAACTCCATGAGGTGCATAGCGTACAGGATGAGTCTCCGGCAGCTGGTGCCGCGGGATGTCTCGACCACGTTGATCAAGGTGGGGATGTTGCGGCTGCCATGGAAGCATGCCATGATGCGGAACTCGTTGTTCATGTCCTTCCTCTCGACATTCCTGCAACTGTAAGATGCGGCTCTCCGCGCCGGCTTGTAGATGCTCATGACAATCGGAGTGGTGATGAAGGTGGTGAACAGAGCCATCAACACCATGATCGCGAAGGTCTCATCGTTCAGCACCTGCATTGCGCGCGCTATTACTCATTGTGGAGCAAACGATCAAACAGTTGGAGAGCAGAGCAGGAGTAGAAACAGAGACGAAAAAGGAAAGGCCAACCTTGCGATCTCTTCCAATGTTGAGGACGATGAGCTCTACGAGTCCCTTGGTGTTCATAAGGAAGCCGAGTGTGACGGCCTCTCGTAGAGGGATCTTGACGGCGACGGAAGCGACGATGGTGCCGGCGATTTTGCCGATGCAGGCGTTGGTGATGACCAGTACGAGAAGGCCCCAAGATTGAGCGCCATGGATGGTAGCGATGTTGGTCTTGAGTCCGCTGGAGACGACGAAGTAGATGGAGGCCGGAGACGAGATCCTCAATCTTCTCGATGAGGACTCCGGCGAATGGGCCGTCCTTAGGTACGAAGATGCCGACCAGAAAAGCACCGAAGAGGGCGTGGATGCCGATTGCGTCGGTGGCGAAGCCGGCTGCGAGGACGATGGCGAGGGTGGCGCAGACGTAGGACTCCTTCACAGAGTCTCCCTCGAGGGAGCGGCGTGCTATCCAGGCGAGGACGGGTCGGAGGAAGATGGCGACGCCAGTGACAAAGGCGATGCCGGTGAGGAGGACCCAGAGGGAGACGAGCGCAGAACCGGAGCCGGAGAGGGATATAGCGAGGGCGAGGAGAATCCACGCGGCCACATCATTGACGGCGGCCGCGGACATGGCCATGCGGCCGAGGTCGGTGGTGAGGAGCTTGAGCTCTGCCAGGATGCGGGCGAGGACGGGGAAGGCGGTGATCGAGAGGGCGACGCCCATGAAGACAAGGAAGGGGGCACGGCGGGCGCCATCGACGATGGTTGCGCGGAGGACGAAGGAAGTGCCGATGCCGATGACGAAAGGGAAGGAGATGCCGACAAGAGCGATGGCAAGGGCCCCCTTTCCGGTGCGGCGGATGGAGCGAAGGTCCAGCTCCAGGCCGACGAGGAAGAGGAAGAAGAGCAGGCCGATGTTGGCCAGGGTGTCGAGCACCGTCATGCTCTGCTTCGGGAACACGTTGTCCATAAACCGCTTGCTGCGGCCCAGTGCCGACGGCCCGAGAAGAATACCGCCCTGCAAACACAAAGATGCAGCAATCACTGCAACTCGACTCTCTGTCGCGAGAAGAGGAGCGGGGAGACAGGGAAAACTAGGGCTTACGATGATCTCAGCGATGACGCGGGGCTGGCGGAGAGGGCGGAGGAGGAAGGCGATGGAGCGGGTGACGACGAGGACGAGGCAGATCTGGAGGATGATGAGCGGAAGCGAGTGGTGCAGCGGGTCGTCGCCGTTCCATGCTCCATTCGACGTCGCCGACATCGGTGCAGGGCAAGCGCTCGCCGCCGCCATTGGCCGGAGTTGCTGCTTTCTCTTCTGCTTCCGTTGACCGGAAAACAATCATCGACGCTGGGCAGTCGGCGGCGGCGCGGATTGGAGCCGCTTGGTTTATTTTACTTGGGGGAAACCTTCGTTTATACGGTACTGCATTCTTCGATCGTGCTTCCACGACACGTGTACAACTGACCACGGCTTCTCAATCTTGAGAGAGGCCTCACTCCGCCCTATATCCAAGTTTCAAAAAAAAAATTCAAACGTGATTACGCTCGAAGACACCAAAATAACTATAACAGAATATTAGTCAATTAAATAATTATTAATCTATTGTTATAGTAATATAATAACCCATGAATTAGCAGATACACATTTTTAGACATCATTAAATTAGTGGATACAATCAATTAATGACTATTAATTAGTGGATCATTAAATTAATAGGACAGTCGTGAGGAGCGACTGGCGGTATCACATTTTATAATAATTTTATAGTGAATTTGATTATGTTAAGTAATTTTGATTAAATTTGAATAATTTTGATAAAACATTAGAAATATATCAGACACCTTTTCACTTTTTATGGGGAAAAAAAACGTTTTAGTAATTTTGATAACTAATTGTTCCCCTATAACCTAATGATTGCTCAAATCACATGCTCATCCTCGATAGTCTCGTCGATAGTATTACTTGAGTGTTTGTCCTCAAGAATATGGTACAATATTAAGATATTTAAATTGTTATTTAGATATTTACGATTCGATCATTAACTATGACGTATTTATAAAAATTTATCCTCCTAATAAAAGACTCGACTAATCGATATTATCAATTTTTTCTTTTTGTTAAATGTTAATTGATAAGATTCATGTTCTTACCAGTTGAAGTTACTCAACCTTTAAGAAGGCATCTTGATGATGCAAGAAAGATGTAAAAACGTGGAATGTTTTAGGGTTATATGTTTTAAGATTTTAATTCATTAAAAATAAAAAATTTGAGAAAAAGAGACCTCGAGTTTAATTTTTTTTAAATAACCCAAGTATCCGGTACTTTAAATTGACTAATCTTAGAGATAAACGACTGACCTTATAAAAATGTTCATAAATCATCAAGATAAATCAAGAAATATTCACGTAGATCCATCTAAAAGTTGACATTCCAATAAAAACAAATCCCTATAACATACTAAGATTGAGATTTAACCCTTAGATATTTGATTAACCGCTTGAAAGATTTAATCGTAAATACTATTACTTAGGAATTTATGTTCTTAGTTTCGCCTAAGCCATTCAATTGTTGTAATAAAACTATTACATAAACCTAAAACTAAAGAAATGTTAAAATAAATAGTTTTAATGCTCTCTCTAACATTTTTTTCTTTAAATTTATTTAGCAATTAAAATGTATTTCAAAACTATTATATGAATTTAAATTGACCAAGCTTTAAAAATGGCCTCTTTGTTTGGTTCACTTAACGCATCAAGTCATTCTATGATTTTCACTTACATCATTTGAGTCATAAGAGCCCATCTATAAAATTTGCGACTTTTTACCAAATGACATAAAGTTTTTAAAATTAACAAATCATATAAGGTTGTTTCAAAAATATTAAATCACATACTCATTTCCTATTTTAACGCTATTAGTCGACTGGTTATTTTATTTTAACGCTATTAGTGGTTATTTTGATCAGTCAAATCAATTTTATCCTATGCTAAAAAGTTAAAATTTTATGCTAAAAAAGTTAAAATTTCAAGTAAATCAGTCGACTGGTTTTTTTAAATCAATCAACCGATTTACATTTTTTTTTTTTTTTATCCATATCGATTTTAGATCAAATCAATTGATAGAACAAATGATCTCGAATTGATACGACCTCAAATTGGTATTTAAAGGCATGAAAATAATCAGTTAATTTTATCTAAAATCAATTAATGGACCAAATGACTTCAGATTAACATAAAATTAATTTATATGTGTTAATCTACCTCTCCTAATTATATACATATCTTTAAATATCAATTTGATTCAATATATTAAGAATAATAATTTTTAAAAAACAAATATATTTTAAAAAAAATTAATTCGTGTTAAAACAATTATCGCTCTCAGTATATTGGATCAAATTAATCTTTGAGAATATTATCAAAAGAAGTGGACGAACACATAATAACTAATTTAATGTCAATCCGAACTTGTTTGATCTACCAACTGATTTTACCTAAAACCGACTAATGGACCCAATGACCTCAAATTGGTATGAAAATAATTTTTATGTGTTCGACTAATTCTCTTAATTATATTCATTCTCTCAAATACCAATTTAACCCAATATATTAAGAGTAATGTTTTTTAATACGAATTAAAATTTTTAAATATATTCGTATTCAAAAAATCATTACTCTTAATATATTAAATCAAATTGATATTTAAATACATAAATATAATCAAGAGAGATAACGAAATATATAAAAATTAATTTCATATCAATCAAAAATTGTTTGATATATCAACTGATTTTATCTAAAATTAATTTTGATGATAAAAAAAAATTAATGGACTGATTTAAAAATCTCGACATTTCACATAACAAAATCAATTCAACTAATAACATGATTTAGTAACTTTGAAACTTACCGTATATGATTTGATAATATTAGAAACTTAACTACGTGAGCCATAAAATTTTATCAAAAGTAGTATGTGAACCCTAAAAAAAAAGAAAATCATTTACCTATCATTAAAAAAAATATATCAGTCTAAAATGAAGAAGTCAATGAGTTTTGTCCTTCCCGAATAAATATAATATTTGAGTACCCATTACTTTAATTCATATATTGTTAATAAAGTTTTTTTAACTTATATTTTATGATAAAGAGGGCAGTTTGACTTATCTACAAGTGACTAGATAAGCAAACTGCACTTTATCTGGCAAGCATGATCCAAACATTACGCTTTAGTATTAATTTATTGTCAACCATAATTGCGTTTATTAAAACATTATCTTTTACTAGAATTAAATGCATATATAAGCTTTGAGGATTTCTTTAATTGACTAGACATTGACATTGTAATTATATCAAAATAACATTATAAAATAAATAATTAATTGTTGTTATTTTATTCATGTACTATTTCTACATATAAAAATAAAAAACATAGAGCATTTTAAACTAATTTAAATATAAAAATGAGTATTTCCTCAACTCAATACCCACAAAAGCAAAATAATAAAATGAAAATTAAGCAAAAGTGAAGGAAGAACTTTATATTGTATAATACAAAGTTAGAAATATACAATGGCCGCGCCGTAATGGCCTTAATGCAAGCACTTGGCCTTTGAAACTCAAGCACCACCCTTTGTCGTTCCAAAAGCCAATTAAGGAGATCATTGTGAACCACTTAATCCTTATTCCTTGACATTATTAGACTAAAGACCAACTCCACAAGCATAAGAAAATGAAAACTTTTGGCCGAATCTATCTCAAGTAAAATGCAAAATAATTAAACTGTTTTTTTCATTGTTAGGAGCCTACTCCATCTGGATTTCAAATTTAAGTAAATTTTGTTTTTGTTGTAATGAATTATTTGAAAGGGTTGAAGGGTTAGGGAACTCACCGTAGCAGGTAAATAAAGAACCCAAGTTTAAATTCACCATACACTCGCACTTTGATCAACCACATCATCACTACTGGCCCAGGCTCGAGCCTTGCTGCAGCACAGTCGGTCGATTACGCATAGAGAATAGAGTTCATTTGTAAGAGAAATTCACTGATGTTCACTGCTAGCAACATCAACTTTTATGAATGTGAAACTAAAAATACAATCTGCAAAAGTATGAACAAGAAATACCGTTTAAGCAGGGATACCTGATGGGGCCATCTGATGAGCTTTCTGCTGTCCATTCGCAGCTAAATCTTGCAGTTGAACATCTACCTCACAACTTATCTATTCAGTTTGTCAGCCAGTCAAAAAAAAAACTTACACTAATACTATGTTTACTTGGGAGAACGGAAAAACTAAGGAAAAAAATTTCGTTGTTTACTTCATTAAAATTTTAAAAGGGAAGAGAAACACAATACATTAGCGGATGATTTTATAACAAAAATTAATCACCTCAAAATTGAACGGAAAGCAACGGATAGGAAAAAAAAATGACGCATGTACCTGTTGTCATTTACAAAATTACATCATATATATATATATATATATATATATAATGACCATTGAACCTTTTTCAAGTCACAAAATTATACCATATACCCAAAAAATAATGCATGTATCCCTTTTTAATTATAAAAATTTCACCGCATGTACCCCACCTTTCTTAATCAAGGTAAACAAACATGCAGAAGAAGATATTTCTTTCCCTTTTCATTCTCTTCTCATGCCCTTAGATTTATTTCATCCATCTATCGTCCACTCCATATAAACGGAGCATAAGAGACAGTCATTTGACGTGCAAACTGATTGAAATATTACAGAAACATATGATCCAAGGTCTAGCACAAGTACATCTTTTGCTCACTTTGTATCCGTGTGACCATGAAATAAAACCAAACCATTATTTCCACAATTATAAAAGGAGAAAACAATCCATATACCTGCAAGCATACTTTCATGGTCCTTATTCTTCATATATAAAACTCAGAGATAAGTTAAGCACTTTACAGTGCAACCAATGAAACACAAGATGTTGTAAATGTCTCCAAAAAAGTCAAATCCATCGGGTTTACAAGTGTAATGTGAATCATGTAGGTGAAAAACAAAATTCACCCAAGTGATGCTGCCAGCAACTAGATCAGACCAATCTACTATGTTTATAGTACGACCATTGCAAATGCATAAATGCCCACAATTGAAGAAATGGCTGACAGAGATAATCCGTGAACCTTTCTTACAAAAAGAAATTCAAATAAATCAACCGCAACAGCAACATACAATTTTTACCAAAATTAAATTTCTTCAAGCATCTAAAATTATAATACCTATAATTACGTTCTCTATGCTAGAGGCGTTATTATGACAATTTCACTGTAATGCATTCTTTTAACTGGTCACTTATTTTGCCAAATCAACTAGTAATCCACTGAGTTCAAGTTATATTAATGTACGCAATAGCACAAGTAAAGCTTCTACCTTGTTTTGAGGCTTGATCAGTGAGTACAAACCAGGTATGACAATCACATCATGTATCATAAGATGGCTACGGTAAAATTAAATGACTTATTTCTTTATTTCCCCAAATCTGGTTAAATTACTCTTTGTCCCACAAAGTTCCAAAATGTAGAGCATGGTCATTTGAGTGTTGAATCATTACTAATAGATAGTTATTAAAGTTACTAGCTCGTGTGCTAAGGGCTCATTCTATATGACTTTAACTTTTGAATATCATGCTTTAGCTATTTTTATGGTCTCGCTTGATGAACACAGTAAAATGGTTTCCCATTAAACTAAAATTTTGGTGGATTGATGACTGCAAAGGTAGTGGTAAATGAAGTTATTTAGCCTACTCATTTGTTCCCTATTGTCTGCTTGTGATGCATCCAAATTGATTACAAGCAAGATGTTACAAATCCTTTGTCAACTACACAATCCCGTGACAAAACCGAAGCTATGAATTAAACTTGATCCAAGTTGCCTCCTGTATTGCCAAATTGTAACAATTCTTCAACACAATATGGGTGAATCGTCATCTATAACATCAATTGATACACATCCCCACTTAGATTCACAATATCCTCCCCCAAACTTTTTGAGGATGGGAATTTATTCCACAAATCATATGTGCAAGTAAGCCAAGTAGAATACACCAGTTACCTATACAGATCAGAAGAAAACCAAAAAAATGGGAAAAATCAAATGCTCATGGATAGAAATTTCCCATAAGAAAAGATGTGGTTAGAGCATTTATTTTTCAGCAATATTTCATAAAAAAAGATACAAGTGATATGGATCAAGCCAACTGCATAGCACATATGCATTGCAAAAGCAAATGTCAAAAAAAAAGACCCCGCCATGCGGGGTCCCGAGGAAGGATTCATTGTACGCAGCCTTACCCTGCTTTTTGCAAGAGGCTGTTTTCAGGATTCGAACCGTGACCTTTTAGTCATATGACAATAACTTTACCGTTGCGCCAAGACTCCCCTTCACATAATGTAAAGTAAATGTCTTGCAAAAGCAAATGTCAGTATTAAATAATATTTAGATTTATAAAAATGACCGACAAACATAATGTAAAGTATATTTATCCAATTCACATTTCTATACCGTGTTTATGGAACAGTATGAGTTTATTGTTTGCAAAACAGATTGTGTGTGTGTGCGCGCCCTAAGGAGGATGCATTTATTACTTGCCTAACAGCAACACTTACAAGTTTCAAGCTATCAACTGACAATAGTTACTTCAGAATCCACCTAGATAATTCACATATGCGGCCTCAATGAATCTTCTAAACACATGATTTCCATATCTATCATCATAGTGCATCCTCTCTGCATTTTGCCTAAGTTGATGCATCACTAAATTAATTTTCATTATCACCTTCTAACATTCATTCATCTTTTGTGAGCATGACCTCAGCTGCAATAAACTTGTCACTTCATCTTTGATAACCTCAAAATCTTGTTGTAAGCTTTAGGTGGGGTTAAGCAAGTAATTCCTCTCAAGAAGATTATACTTTTGAAGATCCTATCAACTCAAATTCTCTCTTCAAGATCATCACCAATTTCAATCACAACCACAATAATGTCTTCATCATCTTTACTGATTGTCTTTCATTTTTTTTATCTTCTATTTTATGTAGCAAGCTAGACATAGATGATAACTATGAAGCAAAAAGGTGATTTCGCTCACCCAAGCACCCCTCATCACCGGCCCCATAGATGATAACTATGTTCCAGTGGAAAGGAAGAGATGTTACAGTTTGATATTCTAGTATTTATTAAAAAAAAATATTACCAGAAAATTATTGCAGAAATTAGAGAATCTAAAGGGCAAAAACAGATTCTATAAAGCAAAGAAAAACATGTAGAAGCAAGATCTCAAACTATGAAATTTATTTAGGCATTAAAAATCACAAAGTTAAGAGTTAGATAAAAATAAGTAAAAAATAAAGGTAAAACAAAAACTTTAGCAAGTGCTAGGCAGCTTAAAAGTACACATATAATGAAGATGCAATAGACCAAATAAAAAAGATGCAGTAGATCAAATAAAGGCATTTCATTAAACAGAAATTAGGAGTACATAATGCACCTAACAATTTCCAATGACTGCAAGCAAACATTGACCGTGCTATCTAAAGTACACAACGCACCAATCAACTCCAAACTGCATAATAGGGGTACTAAGTAACTAGCTTTGACAGCTTCATAATCTTTGTCCCACATGTATCTGCACCAGTTCACAACAATTCAATGTCAAGCATTTCAAGGAAGCAACATAAGTATCCTTCTTATAGATGCAAAATCCTCAAAGTTCCAATACTTCAGACCAATAACTATGAGCCTTATAGAACGAGCATTGCTCTAAAGAAATGATTTCATCAAAGTTAGAAACTATTAAGACTATAAAAAAATATTATTATTTAGAAACTTAAATTATATTAGGTACCATAATAATCTAATACATTAAAGCATAGAAACTCTAAGATCCTCACCTTGAGTTGATTCAGGAATCCTAGGAACACTATCAGCAAGTACCAACAACTACGTCATCCTTAACATGTCCACCTTGAGAACCTTTGAGGGCTCCTCTTTCATCCCTCTCCCCTTGACCCACAGCTTTCGGAGCATGTGAGATGGCAATCAACCTACGCTCTGTCTCAACGTTCTGTGCATGGCTCTGCATCCCTACCATAGAATCCACCTTGTTCTTACCTTCTGCATTGACCTGGACTTGCTTCTGGGCCACCCTGATCGGCTCCTGAAACCTCATCCATCGATCCCTCTCCCTGTTCTGAACCTTCTGTCCCACCATGGCTGCTACCGCACTGTTTAACTTTGGCATCTTTTTCTTATGATCCACAACTTCAGGCTTAGAACTCAATGAAACATTTGGATGGGCTTCACTTTTCTTCTTCTCCTTCTCAGCCTTGGAAAGTAAAATAACCCTCTCGAGTGCTTCCCTCGCTCTCTTCGTTGCAATTGCAGCTTCCTTGACCTTTCTATCAGAATCTGCCCTGGAAGATGACGCCGCCCGGCTCATCGATGCGGCGGCCAACTGGGCAGCAGCCAGAAGAACTTTAGCCGACTTGAGATCCACCGATTTTTCCGCACCAAGAGGGAAATAGGTGGCGGAACTACCGGCATCGGAGCAGCTAGAGCAGAAGAAGGGGCCAGCGGGGTCGGGAAGGCAGGCCGCGTGGGAGACGGAAGGGCATCGAGAGCAACGGACGACGGGGCAGGCGCCCCCGTCGAGGAGGAGATCGAAGCAGGAAGCGCAGAAGCAGCCAGGGTGGTAGCGAAGGACGCAATTAGTGCAAAGGCGGCAGAAAACGGTTCGGTGACGAACGTGGTGGAGCAGCCAGGTGTCGCGAACGCCGCAGCCGTCACCGCCGCACCCGGCAGGCCGGTTGTCCCTCTTCGTCTCCGCCGGCGTCGTCATGGCCGCCGTGGCATCACGGTCGACGATCTCGAAGCCCTAAAGCACGAGAGGGTACGACGGATCGGGTGCGAGGGCAAGAGCTAGGGTTTATTCTCCCCCAAAATCGAAAAGGCAGGGATGAGGGATGTCCGCGAACGTTTGGGGACCTCTCTTTTTCATTGACGCTCGTTTTTCGACTCTAATTTAGGGTTTGGGCTCAGCTTCAAACGTCTCTCTGGCCCAAGCCGTTTGACCTTTCAAAGTGCTTTATTTTAAAAATAAAAAAAAAGGGTATTTTGTAATTTTATTAAAAAAAACAATTTTTATTAGTGACTTATTAAATACATCCTCTCCTCGTGTTTTCCTTCGTCTCCCCCTTCATGGACCACGGAATCCCCTCTACCTCCTCTATGCGTGTTGCATCTTCTTTCTCATCAGCCACAACATGCCATCTCATCCTCCTTCAAATATTAGTTGAGATCAATCATAGCCTCCTTCGAGCCATTGGCCGTGCGGTAACTCCTTTACGCCGCCTTCTTCCTCATCAATTGTGATATTCCTTCCTCGACTTTTACACCCTCGATCATGTTCATTTCACTTTTGTTTTTTTATTGTTTTTTTGGTTGGTTGGTTGGTTATGTCATTAAAATTTTATCTTTAAAATATAGTGATTAGATTATAGTTTTAATAAAAAAATTAAAATAAAAAAAATTGAGATGAACACGAGATGTACGGGATATTAAAATTATATATAAATATATATTTTACATTGCACACACATAGTGAACAATCCTCACATGGAATATGATCAGGATGCCTAGAAGTAATCTGAGCGCTTTAACCAATATATATATGAATTTTACCATGCACATCCACAGTGGGTGACCCTCACATAGAAAATGATCAGGGCACCCGGAAGTAATCTGAGTGCTCTAACTTATATCCTCCACACCCTTACTCTGCACATCCATAGGCAACTGAGTACGAATCGAGCTCTCGGAAGCCCTTTTAGGCACTTCAATCCTTAAAAGTGAACTGAAACGTACGGATCACACTCAATCGCCCATAAGTATGTAGGATAAGAGTATGCAGGGTAAAGTTCATAATATATATATATATATATATATATATATATACACACACCACGCCCTTACTCTACACATCCATAGGCAACTGGGTGCAAACCGGGCTCTTGGAAGCCCTTCTAGTAGGGATGGCAATTTCATCCAAATCCGATGGATAATCCGACATCCGACCCGAATGGAGGAGGATATAGAGAGAATTTTTATACCCGATTATAGTAAATGGGTATTCGGGTATGGATATTTCGGGTATGGGTATGGAGGCGGATGTGGTAAAATCCTACCCATACCCTACTCGATACCCGATATATATATTAATTTATTTATTTATAAGCCTCATTTTTTATTAGGAAAGAAAAAACTTTAGCCCGTTTTCCGTCTTAGAAAAAAAACTTAGTTTGTCGCTTTATCCTGTTATCAACACGCATCTCATCTTCTTTTCCACGAAAAATGTGTAGTAATTGTAATAGAACTAATTACACTAATGCAGTAATCTATAATTGCACCAATAAATGACAAGCATGCAATAAACGTTAATAACATTAAGGGTTAAGAAATTGTGTATCTCCGGTCGAAGCGGCGGGCGTGCCAACTATCTTTAGAGAATTGATTGCCGCCCACGGTGCAGAGGTTCTCCGGTAAAATCCTCCCAAGATCCGACAACCGCTCGCGTCGCTCGTAGGTGCACTCGAAAACGAGCGCCGCACTCGGACTCAACCTCAGATCGCGAACCAAGCCTCAGAACTCAGAAAGAAGGAAGAAGAAGTAGAAAGCAAGGGAGAAGGAATGCTTTGCTTTCTAGAGTGAGTTGAGAAGGAAGTGAGGAAGTGTATTTATACACTTGAAGCAGTGCAGAGGAAGGGACGCACACTTTGCTTCTGCTTCCTCTTCTCACGCGCGGATGCGTTGTTTCGCATCCTCACGCGACGCGGACAGAACCGAAGCGCTGCTTCGCTTCCTCACGCGGACCAAAACCGAAGTCCGCTTCCTCACACGCGGAACCAAACTCTGGTTTGGTTTTGGTTCAGATCGAACCGGTTCGGTTTGGTTCAGACTGAACCAAACCAGCAAAAATAGAACAGACCGGGCCGCCCGTGAGCGCAAGGCCCACGGGCTGGGGATTTGCACCCCCCCTGCGCGCGTTAATCGCGCACGTGACGCCCGGTTTATGGATTTCCGGCTCGAACCCCCCAAATCCACTCGATTTGGGCTTGGCCCGCACATGCGTGTAGGTCCTCTTATCATTGCTAAGCAAGGATGGAAGGGCTTCCTATATAAGCCCTTCCAAGCTTCTCCACTTAGCAATGTGGGACTAAAAACACTACAAAAAAAAATGCTTTGAATTTAAAACAAAATTCAACAAAATGTTCATCCGATTAAAGGAGCGCGAGACGAGGAAGAGCTGACAAGTATATTAAAATATTTTTTTTAAATGAAAATGGTAGGGAATAATAAGATTATGGGTAGGATATGAGTACCCGAAACTCCAACGGGTATGGGGATGGGTATGAAAGTTAAATAGCCGATGGGTATGGGAATGGATATGGGTATAAATATAATAAATAGGGATGGGTACGGAGGATATGAAATCCTACCCAAATCCTACCCATTGTCATCCCTACCTTCTAGGCACCCCAATCCTTAAAAGTGAATTGAAACGCCCAGATCACACTCAATCACCCATGAGTGTATAGGACAAGAATGTGCAGGGTAAAGGTCATAATATATATATATATATATATATATATAGCACACCTCACTTCTGTGACTGTGTTGCACGACTGAGTGAGTTGGGGGTGCCCGGAAGTCATCTCGACGCCCCGAGTGAGTACAAATTATGGTGCCCCAAGTCAATTCCAGGAAAGGGTGTCAATTTGGGCAGGTTCATGGGTTCGGGTCAGATTGAAGATCGATTTTCAAAAAAAAAAAAAAAATCCTGACCTAGACCTGAAAATCCTAAACCCGAATCTGAACCTGAATAACTCGAATAACCTGCCCAGTCCACCCCCGAAAACCCTTTTTTTAATTATGTCCCTATATTTTTTTACTTTCATCTCAATATTTCATGATTATTATACTACATTCTATTATTTATATATACAAAACATCTTAATTTTTATAATAAAATTTGATTTAACCTAAAAATTTTTTAAAATCCTAAATTTAGATTAACCTCAACCCAAACATGATTTTTTACATGTCAACTTAGTTTGGGTTGGCGGGTCATGTTTATTTTGACACCCCTACTTCCAAGCGCCTCGACTTATTCAATCTCACAACATCATCACGAAAGTGAGGTGCACAGTGTATCATATCTCTCTATATATACGAAAATATTATGTTGCATACCTATCCGTGAGCACTCAGTATTTTTTTAGATTTAGGATATAGTATTTAGGCTAAAGGCGGTGAAATTTTTTTATAAAAATAATATGGAGTACTCACCAATGGGTGTGTATATATATACACACACACATTTTATTGGTGCACATAACTGAGAGCTTAAAAAATATATATAAAAAAATCAGCATGGACGATGTTGTAAGTGTAACCCATGGTTGGGCGCCCAAGAAATCATATACTTTGAAAAATATTAATAAAATTAATAAGAAATAAAGAAATAAAAGTAACCATATATATGATTTTATTAGAATTTTTAGAATTCTAAATAATTTTTTATATATTTTAAAAGAATAAATTGATTAGGATTTAGCCATTTTAAAATTGATTGAAGTTATTACCATAAGATTTTAATTAGAAACGGAAGTTCTAAATTAACAACCTCATCTCCTTCCTCATGCGCACTCGTGGTGTCGTCGCTGTAGCTTCCACCTCGCACCTGACCTCGATGCAGCCCTGACCGACCCTCCCCTCTCTACCCTCCTCCCTCAACATTGACCCCAAGCAGAAGCCCAACCTACTCGTCCATTTCCCGCACCACGAATCGACCAAGTTCCCACTGTCAAACTCACATGCAACCACCAATACAACGGCATCAGAAGACGTTGTGCATCGCTGCAGTCTCCACCTCCGACGTCGTGCATCCTATTGCCACCTGTTGAGCAAAAGAATGTTCATATATCTCTACAATGATATGATATTGTCCACTTTGGGCCAAGACCTTCATGACTTTGCTCTTAGCTCTCCCCAAAATGTCTCATGCCAATAAAAATCATATATCCTTTTTTAACTCATGATTTTTATCAAATCTTTCCAATGTGGGACTTTGATTGAATCCCAACAATCCTCCCCTCAAATGAAGGATCACATTTACTCTCATGGTTCGGGCCTCCCCGCAAGCATCCGATCACCTTGATTTACTTTGGGCCTCCTTGTAAGTATCTGCATCTGGTCATCTTGACCTGCTCTGGGCCTTCCCACAAGCATTCAGTCATCCTGATATGTTCCGGGCCTTCTCCACGAGTTCTGGTCACCTTGACCTGCTTCGAGCCTCCTCGCGAGGATCCATTCACCCTAACCTACTCGCCTCCCCACAAGAATCCGGTCACCCTGACCTACTCCAGGCCTCCCCACAAGCATCCAGTCATCCTGATCTACCCCAGACCCACCCTCAACTTCCTTCAAGGCCACTCCACATGGCATCTGGTCCGGACCATGACTCTGATACTATTTGTTATGCAAAATTATGTTCACATATCTCCACAATGACATGATATTATCCGCTTTGGGCCTAGGCCCTTATGACTTTACTCTTGGGCTCTCCCCAAAAGGTCTCATGCCAATAGAGATATCCTATATCTTTTTTAAACCCATGATTTTTACCAAAAATTTCCAATGTAGGCATGTAGCATTTTAATTGAATCCCAACACCGCCACATGCTTCTAGTTAGACCACTAGATTGCCCCCGGGGCTATGGTACAGTGGCAAGGTATCCAGGTTGTCACCCAGACACCCGTGGTTCGAGCCCCAGTTATGGTGAATTTATAGGAATTTTTCTTTCAAATGGGGCACGCAACTAAAAGATGTTGGGCTTCTGGGCTGCCCGCTGTGAGCGCTTCCCGATTTACCCTGGTGCCCGGTGAGAAACTTTCATGAGACCAGATCGATCATCCCAGATTCAACGTTACCCAACTTGATTAATCATTTTTTTTAGTTAGACCACTACATCGGCGGTCCAATGTGGTAGTGCTAAATCGTTGCGACGTAGTGGATGACGTCAAGCTCCTATGGATCCATCATTACCATCACTTAATGAGCAACGCCATCGTCATTCTTGACCTCCCCTCCGTAAATTGTCGGCCATCGCTCCTGTTCTCCTTTGCCAATGGAGAGGGTAACAAGCAAAATGTAGTTCAATTGACCGTAATTAGATTGATTAATTATGCCATCCTATGTTAATTAGTATTATTAGTTTATTTAAGTTGATAATTGATTAGGGTATAGTAATTTAATTGATTGATTACTTCAATTAAGTGATTGATTAATCGATAGAATAATTGGGTTTAATTATATGATTAGAATTTGTTTGATTAATGTAGATTAAACTATTTAGTTAATTAAGCAAAAATGATATTTGATTTATTTATGTAGTATTGATGATCTAGAGTTTATCCTATCATGTGTGTATAGTCTATGTACTTATATTTAACTTTTTACATATGTATGGAGCTGGTACTAAGAGGACTGCTAAGATAACGGATGTTTTAATAACCTAAGGAATTATAATTTACAAAAATTAAATGTTATCTAGTTGGGCAAATAATTATTAATTATAACGAGGCTTTCTCAATTATATATGTTATCTGAAATATCTCATATTTCTACTATTTTTAATTTCCTTTTACTTTTGGTAGAGAAATTAATTAACTGATCTAATTATTTCTTTATAAATGTAACCCACCTGTATCAAATTTGAAGACTTAATTTAGTGATTGCCTCCGTAGGGTAAGTCAATTCTAAAATACATCTTAAAATCTTATCTCATGAGAAAAACAACCTTGTTATTGTAATGAGTAGACACCCTCAGTAGGGATGACATAATCAAAATGTCTCAAGGCGCTACTAAAAACTCATGATGTTATTTTAACGGTGGAGACCAAAGGTCATATTATCCGCTCCCACTCATTATTTTGCAAATGTGTATTAAATTTATAAAATAACTTTTATTTTATAACCTTCCTTAGTGAATTCAGACATTTTGAACCATAATTAAGATCTTTATAATTTGTAAACAATTTAAAATTATAAATGAAATGAATTTAGCGATTAAATTTATAATATTCACATTTGACCCATTATTTTACAAAATCCAATTGCAAACACTCATTAAATTTTACAATAAGACTCTTAAATTGACATGCTGAAAGTGCATATAATTGTACGTTGTAAAATTAAACACTCACTATTCTATCTTCAACATATTCCATAACAACGTAATCATTATCAACATAATAAAACACGCAATAAGAAAATGAAAAACTTGGTCGGACATTATGGATTAAAATACGATAAAAGAAATTTATCAATAAAACCATGTCATGGTGCATAAAAAATTGTTATGAATAACTTTTATTCAATAATAATAATATTAATATTCTAGGTCTAAAGAATTGAAAAGAGATATAATTTATCTTATTTAGAAAATGATCTAATGCCCCCAGAGCGTAACATAAACGGTGAGCGTATAGTATCTATGATGTAATGGTCAGGGGTCGATTCTCAGGAATTGACGATTGAAGTTTATCCCGCCATGCGCATATGACATGTGTACCTACATGAACCTCTCTCCATATCTGTGAGACCAGCACTAGGGGGACGCTAAGGTAACGAATCTATTTTTTTTTTAGAAAATGATCTAATTGTAAAACAAACATGAATGACTAATATAATCCCATACAAATATACAATCAAATGACAATGAATTCATTTGCACATCATGTCACATTCATCATCATGGATAGACTGTGAAAAATATATATCATGCAGAAGTTGTTATTAAAAACATTAATCAATATAGTGTATTAACCAAAGCTATGACATCAATTATTAATCGCTTAAGTTGTATCGCATATTTTAATAATTTAAAATTATTCTATAATCTCTAGTACAGGATGTTTGACATTGTAGTTCTTCCATACCTACTCTCCAGTACCAATAAACGGACGTATGGTCGTTTAACTATTTGATCTTCCTTGTCACTCAAAAGGATTGATTTCATTATTGTAATCTTCTTATTTATTATTTTTCTTAACTCCTGCCAAGAAAGAAAATATATTTTAATTGATATGATTATTAAAAATTTATAATTCTTAAAATCATAATATATCCCATCTTTCCGTATCATTAATATAAATCATATATATATGAATGTGTTGAACGTGTGATATTGTAGAATATATGATATCTATATATTAATTATATCCAACAATTTACCTTTCTTTTTCTTATTTTATTATAAGACACTAATTGTTATCATATATAATTCGGAGATGGTATGGAAAACTATGGCCTTTAATCTAAGGTTCAATAATATTGATTAAATTAAACTCTTTTATTAATAAGTCAATGTTATTAATTCTAAAGTTATTCTACTATACATTTGGAATTGTATTCTTAAAATTATATATATATATATATATAATTATTCAAGAGTAATGAATAATCATACATTCATATAGTCATTACATATAAATTGATCCTACATTAAACAGCCATACCAAAGATAAGTAATTTCTATTAACCTCTTTAATTATATCTTTTTCCTTAAGTCTCATTGATTGTCTAATGAATAATATA
The DNA here is from genome assembly GCF_018446385.1 of Zingiber officinale. Lineage (NCBI taxonomy): Eukaryota > Viridiplantae > Streptophyta > Magnoliopsida > Zingiberales > Zingiberaceae > Zingiber > Zingiber officinale. The sequence goes on along the minus strand of NC_056002.1, from coordinate 43,872,695 downwards.
TTTTTGATCTAATCATAAATTAAGTGCTCTTAGTATTCAAATATCAAATTAACACTTAAGTGAACCGTTTAGGAAGTAATAGATTTCATCTTTTATATTAATATTCCCGACTATTTATTTTATTGTATTTCGAATATTATCAAGAATATTTAATATTACCTCATTTATGTCATTACTTGATAAGTCAAAAAATATAATATTATAAATAAGAATTTATTAATTTGTCAAAATTGAGAGCAATTCATATATGATCATCGTTGATTAATAATAAATATTCTATTTATCACGGAATTGACTAGAAATTTAAAATTAATCATGTCTAGTCTTATCCAATAGAATAAAATTATTTCATTCAAAATGTAATGCTAGTAATTTTAAATTAAAGATCTTAACTTTAGTTTCTAATTACGGATAAATTTAGATTATTATATTTAAATATTTATATAACACTTTATATACAATATTTAAAGTCACATAATAATAATAATCTAGCGATTTTTCATATTGATAAAGCATCTATATAACATGCATATAAAAAATTATTATTGAAAATTTTCTCAAATAAAATTAGAATTTTTTTTACATGCACATATCCCATCAAATAAATCATATAAACTATTCATACATATCACTGTCTCTATTGACATAGTTAATATCTACATAAATATTTACTGTAATAGATCTTGAAATCAAATTTTAGCGGATACGAAAATATCTCATTAGATTTTTGACCTCCCCCATATAAAGAGCTATTGTACTAGGACAAATGCTCCCTAAAATTTACTCTCTTGTAGAGTGTATGAGGTAATCCTGATGGTTTTTTATGTGTACAAAATTTGTATACAGTTTATGAGCTGAATTAAAATGTCACCTGATTTTTTTTTAAAAATTTCCGACGGAATTAAAATTCCGTCGGTAAATATCAAAACTATTTCCCCACGGAATTATAAATTCCTTCGATAATTACTGACGAAATTTATAATTCCTTCGATAATTACTGACGGAATTTATAATTCCGTCGGTAATTTCTAAATTCAATTATGGTTGATTAAGAAAGTTTTCCAACGGAATACCTATTCCATCGATATATATATATATAATGACGGAAACAGATATTCCGTCGGTAATATATCGACGGACTATGTATTATGTCGTAGTATACTTTTCCGACGAATTTTACACCGACCCCATCAGTTTCCGTCGGTAAGTGCCTCTACCGACGGAACTACAACGAAATAATCTGTCGGTAATGCTATTTTTTTAGTGTAATTAAATTAAATTAGATGATTAATCAGTTTGAGTAAAGTATTAATCGGTTTACTAATTAGATAATTAATTGGTTAATTAATCATGCTAATGGATAATTAATTAGCATTAATAATTCATAAAAAATGATAATCTTAGTTAGCCTCATTGACTATTCTTGGGGTGACGACCCGGTCTCATGGAATTTTTCCACTGGCCACTAGGGTAAATCGGGAAGTGTGCGTCGAGCAGCCTAGAAGCCCAGTATCCTTTAGTTGCGCACCCGATTTGGAGGAAAAATTTCTACAAATATGCTATAGCTGGGGATCAAACTGCGAGTATCTGGGAGACAACTTGGATGCCCTATCACAGAACCATAGTCCCGAGGACAAAGCATTAATAATTAATAAGATGAATTAATAGATTAACCTAAGAATTAATCAATAGGTTGATAAATTGATTTTATTTTGGTTACTAGGATTACTCTAGTACTTAGATTGATTTCATATCCTATACTTGTAGGATTTGAACTAAAAGCAGATCCTCTAACATGAAGACAGTTAGGATATTCAATAGTTAAGTTAGGTAGTTCTTCCATGACCTCTATAGTCTTTTACCTCAGTGCATGATTACTTTTATTATATATTGATTAGACAATAGTTACTTGCTTATCTTATTTCCACTCTATATTGTTTTTGTGATTGATCTTTTATTACTTTATCTTATTTTAGTCTATTTTGATATCTATACAATCTTAATTGTTATTTATATTTTGGTTAGTTATATATGTATGGTATTATCATATTATAGTGTAGTTATAGACTTATTCTCGAGCATTTATACTATAGTATAGTTATATATACTTAGGCTCGTGCCTATATGTTAGTGATACCATACCGTAGAATAGTTGTATAATTATGCTAGTACTTATCTGTTAGTGATATTATACCTTAGTATTGTTATACATGTATGTTTGGGCATGTACATTATAGATATCATACCATAGCAAAGTGGTAGAGTATGCTGCTAAATTATCTTCTTCGAACTAACATCTGGGATTACTTTATTTTGACCCTATTGTTTTTACTATACTTATAATTATACTATAGAGTAAGTTGAGATATTATGATTAAATGGCTAGTATTCTCTTGATTGAGATTGCCACTATTTTACTTGATGTTGATATACTTATATACATCTTGACTTCTCATGAGACTCATTCATGGTAGTGAATCACGTGATTTTGAAAAACAAATCTTTTTCATTTTTAAAATAACCTGCGCAACGAAAAAACACAAAAATTAAATAGAGTAATAAAGAAGATGGAAATAGGCACGGTAAGTTTTACTTGGTTCGGAGCCTTGGGCGACTTCTACTCCAAGACCCATGTCCCACAGACCTATCGATGAATAATTCACTAAAATACCTCTTTCGATACCTCCGGAAGAGGGAATCGAGTACAAAGAAATTTGGAACAGGTGCAACACATTGCACTTATACTTTTACAGTAATTAAGACACAAATAAAAGATTACCAAACACTCTTTCGAAGATAGTCAGCTTGAGCTCGATGTTTGGGCGACTTCTTAGCAGTAGACGAGTGTAGCAGTGTCACAGCAGAGTTGTAGCAGGAAGTCGCAACATTTGGAAGTCCGATCGGAAGTGCAGATGTTCGTATGAGTGAGTTGCACCATGACTTGGGCGAGCACTCCCTTTATTGAGCATGGAAGGTGTCTTCAAAGGCCTTGAAAGTGCCTCTAATGCGGTAAGTTTGATCCCAAATAGCCTAGTTCTTATCTTTTGAGGAAATCTAAACTTTATCCTGTGGAAGGAGCCTTTCATGCATTGAAGGCGACTTCTATAAACAGTGCCAAGGCACCTTCATTGGTTGAAGGCGCCTTCCATCCCTTGGAAGGTGCCTCGGGTACAGTTCACCAAAGACTTTTTGTGCCCTTCTTACCTCGCAAAGTGTGTTAGTCTAATAAAGCAAATAATAACCTACAAGACACGTGTTAGCACAATAATACTGAGTAATAATTAGACTCTGTCTCCTTAAGACCAGGACCTAGTCAAGATCTCAATTTAGGGATCCAAAATAGACTTAAACTGGACCAATGCCTACTGTCCCTTAACTGAAACGTATCCTCATCGAGTCACTCTCTTCCAGTGACTTATCTTTACTTATCAACTTACAGTTGGTTGACTAGCCTCTTGACCCACCAGGTCTTCATGCTAGTTGTCAGGTCCGCAAACCTAATTGGACTTCTGCTGGCTGTCAGGTCCTACGGACCCAATTAGACTTTCTGCCAGATATTATGTCAGCACGTTAACCTATCTAGACTTCACACCAGATATGCAGTCGGGCCTAGCTGAATTTCAGTCTAGCGTCCGATCATTCAGACCCATCAATTCCTACATACTTGGTAAAGTACTTAGATCACAAAGTTACCTAACTTAACTCACTTGTCATTCATCAAAACTTGAGTTAGATTGTTAGTGCAAACTGCACCAGCAATCTCTCCCTTTTTGATGAAATGACAACCTGGGTTAAAGTTAGAAAAAATATGCAAAAATTTATAAAATGACTTAAGAGAAGTTTAAAGTAAGGTAGTTAGTTTTGTTTTCTTGATTATTTTAAGGGCTAAGTTCTTTGATTTTCTTGAATTTCTAACTTAAACCCTAACATTTTCCCTTTGATATTCATCAAAAATTATGCAGAGAGAGAGAGAGAGAGAGAAAATGTAGTAAGTTTTGTACGGTAAGCTTGGAAAGTTTTTGGCAAAGTGAATACAAAATTTTCAGGTTTATTAAGGGAAGAAGTACAAAAAATTGTACTTAAATTTTAAAGAGGTATACAAATTTTTTTTTCACAAGCTGTGAAAGTTTAGTTTTTTTCCAAATAATAGTCAAGGTTTTAAAGTAGCTTTTCTGATATTTTCAAAATATTGGTTAAAATAATTGTTTGGGTTTTAAAAGTAATCCAAGTTATCAAAATTATCAAAATTATGTATTTTCAAGGTAAATAATAATAATAATAATAAAAATAAAAATAAAAATACTTTTTCAATAGTCTTAACTTTAAAACATGAATTGTAGGTACAAATTTTGAACTATGAAATAATTGTAAAATATTTTTGACTTTAGAAAAAGTAATTTTGAGTAGGAATTTGTAAATTAGAAATATTTTTAAAAGCTTTAAATAAGAATATAAAAAAATTATATTTCAAAACAGTTTTCAAACACAGTTTTCAATTTAAAAAAACATTTTTTTAAAAAATTATGCAATTTTAAAATTATGCTTTAATTGAACTTGACATTATTTTAGAAAGATATTCAAAGATCGCAGGTTTTTCAAAAAATGCTTGTAAGTTAATAACACAGAAATATTTTTGGAAGTATTCTCTCCCTAAACCTGATTTATTTTAAGGAAAATAAATATCTAGAAATTGTTCTTAATATCTAACCGTTAGTTACTAATTGACTATCATAAGATAGCAGTATTCACTTGGTTAGTTAAGTTAAGTGCATGTATCCAGTTAATGTTTGACTAAGATGGATTACCTAACTTGATCACTGTAGTTTTGGTATTTTTCGTCCAAACTTGTGTATTTATCTACACATCTCACATCGTTCTAAGTTTTTAAATACATAATAAAGGGAGACCTAGTGTGTTTATGAGATGCTCAAGTCCTAGGTGTAGGACCGAAAAGAATTTAGATATCTCCACAATTGCATGATATGCAACCCCAACAATCCCCCCCTCAAACAAAGGACCATAGGCTTTCCACGTCCTATCCTCGACCCACCAGGTCTTCCTGCCCCTCGGTCCACCCGACCTACTAGGACTTCCTTGCCTAGTCGCAACTAGGACTTCCTGCCTGGTGTCTGGTCCTCTTGATCCGAACATAGGAGCCCCCACTTTCTTTGTTCGAGGTCAATATTGTACCCACATGACGACCATAGCTCTTGTGCACAGTCGGCGGTCAAACCTTCTGGCAGTCCGGGCTCTGATACCAATTATAGGATCGGAAAGAATTTAGATATCTCCACAATTGCATGATATTTGTCCACTTTGGGCCTAAGCCCTCATGATTTTGCTCTTGGGCTCTCCCCAAAAGGCCTCATACCAATGGGGATATCTTTTCTCTTATAAACCCATGATCTTTCGCATGTGTTTCCAATATGGAACTATGTTTGCAAACTTGCAACCCCAACACTAGGTCTATAGAATCATGCTTTCTATATATTTGATTTAGACTAAGGCTAGAATTAATTTTTAAAAATCTAAGGAATTGGAAAAATTTTTGAAACTAAGAAGTTTTCCCTAGAATTTACAAATTATTTGGAAAATATTTTGAAAATAGCAGACCTAGTTTATGAAACACATTCCTAATTGTCGACGTAAATTACTAAATTCATTTTCAGAGAGTGGTTTGGTAAATATGTCGGCTAAGTTTGATTTAGACTCAATATAATTGAATTCAATATCTCCTTTAGTGATATGATCCCTGATAAAGTGGTGCTTAATTTCGATATGTTTAGTTCTTGAATGATGCACTGAATTTTTTGTTAAGTTGATTGAGCTAATATTATCAATTAACACTTTTATGTTTTAAAGTTCAGATTGAAGTCTTTTAGGGTGTGCATTATCTATAGTAGTTGTGCAACATATTCTCCTGTTGCTCTATACTCTGCCTCAGTAGTACATAGCACAACACAGTGCTACTTTCTATAACCGACATAATCTGAGTCAGAGTACCCTATAAGTTCAAAACTGGTTATTCTAGGGTACCACATTCCTATGTTGGACATACCTTTTAAGTATCTAAAGATTCTTTTAACATTCGCCAAGTGTGATTCCTTGGCATAAGTTTGGTATCTAGCGCACATACTGACTGCAAATAGAATATCAGGTTGACTGACTATTATGTATAGTAGGCTTCCTATGGCACTTCTGTAGTATTTGAGGTCTATAGATTTTCTATTTGGGTCACTATCTATGGTTACATTGGTGGCCATTGGAGTTTTAATATCTTTGAAAATTTTCATTCCAAATTTCTTGAGTAATTCAAGTGTATATTTTTGTTGATAAACATAGTTTTCTTCATTTGTTTATTTAATTTGTAAACCTAGGAAGAATGTTAATTATCTGACTAAATTCATTTCAAATTCTTGTTTCATCAACGTTATAAATTCTTGTAGAAGTTTTGAGTTAGTTGACCCTAATATTATATCATCTACATAGACTTGGGCCATAAAGAAATTTGATCAATTATTTTTACGAAGAGAGTTGGATCTACTTGACCTTGTTTGAAGCTTTTTGTGATCAAGTATATGGTTAACCTTTCGTACCAAGCTCTAGGAGCTTATTTTAATCATACAGGGCATGATTAGGGTGTTCTAAGCTTTCAAATCCTGGGGGTTGATTTACATATACCTCTTCTTTAATTAATCCATTGAGAAAGACTGACTTTACATCCATTTGATATAATTTGAAACCCTTATGAGCCATATAGCTTAACATTCTAATTGATTCGAATGTGGCAACGGGGGCATAGGTTTCATCGTAGTCAAGTCTCTATTTGAATTCTTTTTATACTAATCTAGCCTTGTTTCTAACAACTCCCCCCTTTTCATTTAATTTGTTTCTAAAGACCCATTTCATTTCTATTACATTTTTTATGTTCTGGTAATGGAACTAGGTCCTATACTTCATTTCTTTCAAATTGAGCTAGTTCCTCTTACATGGCTAAGATCTAATCTGGGTCACTTAGTGATTCTTCTATTGTCTTGGGTTTAATGTTAGAAATTGGGGTAATTTGGCTTAGGTTTCTTGAGACTGATCTAGTTTAGACTTTTAGGTCTGGGTCATCAATTATTTGTTCAACTGGATAGTTTGAGTTAACCCTTATGGTCCTAGTTGGTTCATTTTCTTGTGGTTGATGTTCTTCTTTGTGTTCTTGACTCAGGTTTTCACTTGCTCCCCCTTGACTACTACTACCTTTAATAAGATTAATTGGTTGAATCTAAGTTTGTTCTAAATTAAGTGTAGATTCTTCAAACTTTACATTTGTGGTTTCTTTAATTCTTAGTATATTTTTGTTATATACTCTGTAACCTTGATGTGCATAGATTATATACACTTTTAGGCATACTTTTGTTAGTTAGAGCCCTAGAGCCAATCATATGATGATTGTTGTATGGACTCATTGTATCATATTCCTATGTATATATAAAGGTATTTGTTTTGGTTATTATACTTACTTGTATTGGTGTTAAATAACTAAGTATAATAGCGTCCTTGAGTAGAATGTTCTTATCTATATCAATCGACTGGTTGAATCGATAGTGAGATGATATAGAGAACACTACTCTTAATCATTCCTAGTCAAGTATTAACATTCAAGGATAATGTTAATGCGACGAGACAAGCATGTAGGTCAACTCGATGACTTGATCTCACAAGTCATGGATATAGAGATATCAAGTTGACACATGGGTATGCATTGGAGAATGTATACTGAATGACCCGCCATGAGAAAGTATCATGGATCGTTATATGAGTGTCATATACTTTCTCATGTGGCTATTAGTATGACTATTAGTCCTTGGACCTGAAGTCACCATGGTTCCCTACATAAGGAGTTGCATACTTTGACTTCGTCAAACACCACCCATAACTGGGTGGACTATAAAGGCAATTACTGGGTATGTAACAAATTATGCGGAGGGATGTGAGTGATGTAGATGGGATCTATCCCTCCTATATAACGGGAGTGACATCGTTATTCTTGATAGAGTGAGACCACTAAGTGCATGTCCATGCCCAAGTGAGTCAATATGAGATATTGAGCTCATTTGATTAGAGTGAGTCTACTTGGAGTTCAAGATTTAGATTGATTAGAGAATGACACGGTCTATGCCTCACATTGATCAATCTAGATGTCAAGGATAGAAGGACACTTGTCATATATTGTGAAGAGTCACAATTAGTAGTCACAAGGTGATGTGGATCTTAACATTCTTGTAACTTGGGTAGTAATGATGTGTTGCTAGATACCGCTCATTACTTATGTTTCTAAATGGGTTTATGAGCATTGCCAACGTTACAAGAACCTATAGGGTCACACACAAAAGGTAATTAGGTGGAGATTAGGTTCATTTGATGTACCTAGAGGATTAAGTTCATGTGATGAACCAAATTGGATTAAGAGTAATCCAAATTAAACTAATTGAGTTGGACTCGATTTGATTCATGTGTTCAATGGATCTATTTAGATTATGTTTTATTGAATCAATTTAATTAATGAATAGAGATTCATTATATTAAATTGAATTAAATCAAATGGTTAGATTTGATCAACCATGAGAGAGAAGTGGTCAAGTTTGACTTGACTCATGAGGGAAGATGAAAGGTCAAGTTTGACTTGACCATTGCCGCCTCATTTGTGAGTTGGCATTAAGTGGACCAATGATGATGTTCCACATCATCAAGGTTGGTTTATGTGTGTGCCATATCATGAGGGAGATCAAGAGTTGTGACTCTTGATATCCCATGGAGGTATATAGCCTCTTTCTAAGGTGGCCGACCACTTAACTCTTGGAGTTACAATTGTGTAAACTCATTCAAGTCATCTTCTTTCTCCTTGCTTCTTCTTCTCTCCCTCTCCTCCACCTTGGCCGAAACCTTCAAGGGTGCTAGCACACTCTAAGGTTTCTTCTCCACCTTTTGTTCATGTGGATACACATAGAGGGGTGTTCACTTGACACCCTTGAGATCTGGCGAACCTTGGACGAGCAGGATAAGCGAAGGGCTTCACATCAAAGGTATAAACCCTTCTTCTTGTAGATCTAGTGTAGATCTAGGTTTAGAGAAACTTGTACATGTAAATTTTAATATTCCCACGGATCCGGTGGCTTAGGATTTCGGGGTTTCCGCAACGCAAAAAGCGATTTTTGCGACTCGAAAATCCCAACAGTGGTATCAGAGCCACGTGCGAACATGTACTTGTTTTTATTTTAATTTTTATAAAAAATTAAAGTTCTGTAAGTTTCTGTGATTTTATGATTTTTATGAGTATTTTTCTCGTAGAAGCGAAGCAACGAGTGCTAGGACACTTGTAGGCTTCGACTACCGAGAAATTTTTTTCGAAACGACAAGTTCTCGCCCAAAATGTTTTGGGACAGTAGCTTAGGTCACTGTAAGATCGTCGTGGGATACTCGTGAGACTCATTTCACGAGAAGGGGTGCTGCCCCTAACCCCGCAAGGGGCATTGTCCCGCGATCGCGCCCGAAAATCGCTAAACAGGATCGTCTGGAAATTGTTACTCATAAAATTGTAAAAAATAGCAGTAAAATTACTAAAATTTATATAAAATACATAATTTAGAATTATGTATGATATTGTGATGGTCATGGCCCAAAGAACCCAATTTTATTGGAAGTATGTGTTGTAATTCATAATATGACATGCGTGCCATTTTGTGTGTTTGTGGGTGTTGTATATGATCACGACCTGCGCATCCTGCCTTCCTTTATTTTATATTCCTGTTGTAAATAGTTTAGACTCGAATGTAACTCAAGTTTCAAATGTGTAATGTACAAAATTTGGAGCGGTGGAAGGTCCACTCGAGGAGGAGTTACGAGGAAGGTGCGAGCAACACATGACGGTCAAAGGGAGGAGCTTGGAGAAGCTGTTGACCATTCGATCTTTTCATTGGCTTGAGAAGATCATAGTAGGGCCATGACTAATCACAATTTAATTAATTACTTGTGTGTGTGTATGTGATGCATGCTAGAGTAGAGTAATTAATTAGTGCTTTAACGATTAGATTAGATCTAAATCGCGTATATGATGCACCACAATTAGATTAGATCTAAATCGAGTATATGATACACATCAACGATTAGATTAGATCTAAATTGCGTCAACTCAAAATGCCTACCATGCCGTGATGCCTATCACTACCTCGATCACATGTTGTTGTTGAATCTGCCAAAGCAGAGCAACACATATTATCTTGGTAGGGTGCGGAGGGACAATCTTGGTCCCGCCTATCAACGCATGGGTGAGTACAAACTCAATTAGATTGAGTAAAACTAGTTAAACTCAATTGGATCGAGTTTAACTATAGATATTTTCCAATGGTTGGTAGATAGGTCAAAATCACATTTATATTAATTCTTGGGTGATTTAGCCAAATCTAACTCAAGTTTTAATATATATGCGGATCTTGATCCTATAAACAAGAGTTACATAGAGATATAATTGGTAATTAGTTACCTACCGATCGTACTAAGTCTTGGGCGATTTAGCCAAAGCTAACTCAAGGCGTAGTATGATGTGAATCTTGTCTCACATGAATTATAGCTAGTTGGTTAGAATCTAATGAGTGTGGTTTGACCACATCCATGACTCGATTCTACAAAAGTTCTATAATTCAGTGGGAGCATCGTTTAATTAAAAACCTAATTAAATGATTAGTGGAATATGATATTTATTTTCTGCATTTTCTGTTGTAGATTGCCATGTCGTTAAACACGAACACCTTCTCCCTGCGTTCTGTCCTTGATAAGGACAAGCTCAATGGAGCTAACTTCCTGGACTGGTACAGGAACCTGAGAATTGTTCTCACTTAGGAAAGGAAACTGTACGTCCTGGAGACACCCATTCCCGAGGCACCTCCTGCCACTGCCACACGAGCTGACAGTGATGCTTATAAGAAGCATCAAGATAACGCATTAGATGTGTCCTGTCTCATGCTCGCGACCATGAACTCTGAGCTTCAGAAGCAACACGAGTTGATGGGTGCTTATGATATGGTTGAACATCTTCGTCAACTATATCAAGGACAAGCTAGGCACGAGAGATTTGAGATCTCTAAAGCACTGTTTCAGTGCAAGATGCAAGACGGGACTCCCGTAGGTCCATATGCACTCAAGATGATTGGGTACATAGAAAACCTACGGAGGTTGGGATTCCCCCCTTGGCCAAGAGCTGGCCACTGATTTGGTCTTGCAATCCTTGCCAGAGAGCTACAGTCAATTCGTCATGAACTACAACATGAATGAAATTGACAAGCCACTACCTGAGCTTCTGAGTATGTTGAGAACTGCTGAGATCAACCTTAGGAAGGTTAAGCCCAACTCCATTTTGATGGTGCAAAAGGGCAAAGGCAAGGGCAAGCCTAAAGGTAAGGGAAAGTCCCAAGCCAAAAGCAAAGGCAAGGCACTGAAACCCAAAGGAGGGGTCGCCAAGGATGCTACCTGCTTCCACTGCGGTCAGACTGGGCATTGGAAGAGGAACTATAAAGCCTACCTGGAAGATCTTAAGAAGAAGAGAAGTGAGACTTCTACTTCAGGTATATATGTTATCAAAGTCAATCTATCTATTTCTTCATCATGGGTATTAGATACCGGATGTGCTTCTCACATTTGTACTAATGTGCAGGCATTGAGAAATAGTAGGGCATTGACAAGGGCGAGGTGGACCTACGAGTAGGCAATGGAGCACGGGTTGCTGCTGTTGCTGTAGGGACTTACTTTCTATCTTTGCTCTCTGGCTTGTACTAGAATTAGATAAATGTTGTTATGTGCCTGCTCTTACTAAGAACATAATTTCAGTTTCTTGTTTGGACAAGAAAGGTTTTTCATTTATAATAAAGGACAAATGTTGTTCAGTTTATTTAAATGATATGTTCTATTGTAGTGCACCTCTGATGAACGGACTCTACATTCTAGACTTAGAGAACCTCATCTATAACATAAATACCAAGAGGTTCAAATCAAATGAAATGAACCAAACCTATCTCTGGCACTATCGCTTAGGTCATATAAATGACAAACACTTATCCCAGCTCCATAAAGATGGTTTACTGGACTCATTTGATTTTGAATCATATGAGACATGCGAGTCATGCCTACTAGGAAAGATGACCAAGACTCCCTTTAGTGGACACGACGAGAGAGCGACTGACTTGTTAGGACTTATACATAGTGATGTATGTGGCCCTATCAATGTCGCTGCTAGAGGTGGTTATAGGTACTTCATTACATTTACTGATGACTTTAGTAGATATGGTTATGTGTATTTGATGACACATAAGTCAGAATCCTTTGAAAAGTTCAAAACATTCAAGAATGAAATACAAACTCAGCTTGACAAGAGTATTAAGATACTTCGATCAGATCGAGGTGGAGAATACCTTAGCCATGAGTTTCGTGACTATCTAGCTGAGTGTGGGATTATATCCCAACTCACTCCTCCTAGAACCCCACAGTGGAATGATGTATCCGAAAGGAGGAATCGTACCCTATTAGATATGGTACGGTCTATGATGAGTCACACAGATCTTCCTACATCTCTTTGGGGCTATGCTCTGGACATAACAGCGTTCATACTCAACCGTGTTCCATCCAAGGCTGTGATAAAGACACCATATAGGATATGGACTGGGAGAGATGCCCAGGTATATTTTATGAGGATTTGAGGTTGTGAGGCTTACATTCGACGTCAAGTCTCGGACAAATTGGGACCCAAATCCGATAAGTGCTATTTTATTGGATATCCCAAGGAAACGAAGGGTTATTACTTCTACATTCCTAGTCAACACAAAGTAGTTGTGGCTAAGACTAGGGTTTTTCTAGAAAGGGACTTTGTTTCTAGAAAAACTAGTGGGAGTACGTTCAATCTTGAAGAAGTTCAGGATATGGACCATAGCACTGAAGCCTTGATGGAAGTTGAACTAGAACCACAAAGTGTTGTGGATGATGAGATTGTTCCACAAGGAGTTGAGGAACAACAACTAGTTCAAGTAGACATACCTCTTCGTAGGTCTGATAGGGTACGTCGTCAGCCTAAGAGATACTCATTTCTCTTGTCTGACCATGATGACGCTATGCTCATTGAGAATGAGCCTACCTCTTATCAGGAAGCTGTAATGAGACCAGATTATGAGAAATGGCTAGAGGCCATGAGATCCGAAATGGAATCCATGTACACCAACCAAGTATGGACTTTGGTTGATCCACCTGAAGGGGTAAAACCCATTGGGTGTAAGTGGGTCTTTAAGAGAAAGACTGACATGGATGGACTGATATATAAGGGTCGTTTGGTAGCTAAAGGTTTCAAGCAAATTCATGGTATTGACTATGATGAAACCTTTTCTCCAATAGCGATGTTTAAGTCCATTAGGATCATGCTTGCTATTGCAACATACCATGATTATGAGATCTGGCAGATGGATGTCAAAACCGCGTTTCTGAATGGAAAACTGCTCGAGGATGTGTACATGACACAACCTGAGGGTTTTGTAGATCCACAGCATACTGGCAGAGTATGCAAGCTACATAAGTCCATTTATGGACTAAAGCAAGCTTCTCGGAGCTGGAATCTTCGATTCGATGATGCAATCAAACAGTTTGGTTTCATCAAGAATGAAGATGAACCTTGTGTCTACAAGAAGGTTGTAGGGAACACAGTTGTCTTCCTTGTATTGTATGTGGATGACATACTACTCATTGGGAACGACATCCCTTTGCTGCAGTCTGTAAAGACTTGTCTAGGGAATTGTTTCTCAATGAAGGACTTAGGTGAAGCAACCCGTATTCTAGGCATACAGATCTATAGAGATAGATCTAAGAGATTGCTTGGCCTAAGTCAGAGTACATATATTGACAAGGTATTACTACGGTTTACCATGCAGAACTCCAAGAAGGGATTTTTGTCGATGTCACATGGTGTGAGTCTTTCGAAGACTCAAAGTCTCTCTTCTAGAGAGGAGAGAGACCGCATGGATCAGATCCCTTATGCTTCAGCCATAGGATCTATCATGTACGCCATGCTATGTACTCGTCCTGATGTCTCGTATGCTTTGAGCATGACGAGTAAATACCAGTCAAATCCAGGTAAAAGTCACTGGATAGCAGTCAAGAATATTCTTAAGTACTTAAGAAGGACTAAAGAATATTTCTTGATATATGGAGGCGATGATGAGCTAGCTGTAAAGGGTTACAGTGATGTCAGCTTCCAAACTGACCAGGATGATTATCGATCGCAGTTTGAGTACGTGTTTTGCATAAATGGTGGTGCTGTGAGCTGGAAGAGTTCGAAGCAGGACACAATTGCCGATTCTACGGCAGAGGCTGAGTATATTACTGCATCAGAAGCAGCAAAGGAGGCAGTTTGGATCCGTAAGTTCATTACTGAGCTTGGGGTAGTTCCTAGCATAGCCGATCCGATAGAGCTCTATTGTGACAACAATGGAGCAATTACACAGGCTAAGGAACCTCGCTCACACCAGCGGACTAAACACATACTACGACGCTTCCATGTCATTCGAGAGATCATCGATAGAGGAGATGTGAAGATTTACAGAGTACCTACAGAGGCTAACATCGCTGATCCCTTGACCAAGCCTTTGGCACAAAGAAAGCATGATGGTCACACTAGGTCATTGGGCCTTAGAGCCTACATTGATTGACACTAGTGCTAGTAGGAGATTGTTAGTTAGAGCCCTAGAGCCAATCATATGATGATTATTGTATGGACTCATTGTATCATATTCCTATATATATATATAAAGGCATTTGTTTTGGTTATTATACTTACTTGTATTGGTGCCAAATAACTAAGTATAATAGTGTCCTTGAGTAGAAGGTTCTTATCTATATCAATCGATTGGATGAATCGATAGTGAGATGATATAGAGAACACTACTCTTAATCATTCCTAGTCAAGTATTAACATTCAAGGACAATGTTAATGCGACGAGACTAGCATGTAGGTCAACTCGATGACTTGATCTCACAAGTCATGGATATAGAGATATCAAGTTGACACATGGGTATGCATTGGAGAATGTATACTGAATGACTCGCCATGAGAAAGTATCATGGATCGCTATATGAGTGTCATATACTTTCTCATGTGGCTATTAGTATGACTATTAGTCCTTGGACCTGAAGTCACCATGGTTCCCTACATAAGGAGTTGCATACTTTGACTTCGTCAAACATCACCCGTAACTGGGTGGACTATAAAGGCGATTACTGGGTATGTAACAAATTATGCGGAGGGATGTGAGTGATGTAGATGGGATCTATCCCTCCTATATAACGAGAGTGACATCGTTATTCTTGATAGAGTGAGACCACTAAGTGCATGTCCATGCCCAAGTGAGTCAATATGAGATATTGAGCTCATTTGATTAGAGTGAGTCTACTTGGAGTTCAAGATTTAGATTTATTAGAGGATGACACGGTCTATGCCTCACATTGATTAATCTAGATGTCAAGGATAGAAGGACACTTGTTATATATTGTGAAGAGTCACAATTAGTAGTCACAAGGTGATGTTGGATCTCAACATTCTTGTAACTTGGGTAGTAATGATATGTTGCTAGATACCGCTCATTACTTATGTTTCTAAATGGGTTTATGAGCATTGTCAACGTTACAAGAACCTATAGGGTCACACACAAAAGGTAATTAGATGGAGATTAGGTTCATTTGATGTACCTAGAGGATTAGGTTCATGTGATGAACCAAATTGGATTAAGAGTAATCCAAATTAAACTAATTGAGTTGGACTCGATTTGATTAATGTGTTCAATGGATCTAATTTAGATTATGTTTCATTGAATCAATTTAATCAATGAATAGAGATTCATTATATTAAATTGATTTGAATCAAATGGTTAGATTTGATCAACCATGAGAGAGAAGTGGTCAAGTTTGACTTGACTCATGAGGGAAGATGAAAGGTCAAGTTTGACTTGACCATTGTCACCTCATTTGTGAGTTGGCATTAAGTGGACCAATGATGATGTTCCACATCATCAAGGTTGGCTTATGTGTGTGCCACATCATGAGGGAGATCAAGAGTTGTGACTCTTGATATCCCATGGAGGTATATAACCTCTTTCTAAGGTGGCCGACCACTTAACTCTTGGAGTTACAATTGTGTAAACTCATTCAAGTCATCTTCTTCCTCCTTGCTTCTTCTTCTCTCCCTCTCCTCCACCTTGGCCGAAACCTTCAAGGGTGCTAGCACACTCTAAGGTTTCTTCTCCACCTTTTGTTCGTGTGGATACACATAGAGGGGTGTTCACTTGACACCCTTGAGATCCGGCGAACCTTGGACGAGCGGGATAAACGAAGGGCTTCGCATCAAAGGTATAAACCCTTCTTCTTGTAGATCTAGGTTTAGAGAAACTTGTACATGTAAATTTTAATATTCACACGGATTCGGTGGCATGAGATTTCGGGGTTTCCGCAACGCAAAAAGCGATTTTTGCGGCTCGAAAATCCTAACAACTTTGACACACATCTACTTGTATTTCATTAGCATAATCTATGTTTATTGCATCCTATTTCATTATAATATCATACTTCCATTATATTCTATTCGGAGATCTACTCTTTGCATATTTTAATTGACAGGACACATATTGGAGCGAAAATGGAGTAAAAACGCACACGGGAGCAACTTTAGAAGAAATCAAGCTTGGGCTGTGTAGGCCACATGGCCGTGTGGCCATCCTGAAGTAAATCTTGCCATGACCATGTGACCCACACGACCATGCCAATCTCCCCGTGGCCAGGCAGCACACAGCCGTGCCAAATGGCACGACCATGCCAACAAACCAGAGGCAAAGTAGTGCCAAATGGCACGACCGTGCCATTTCTCCAGAGGTCGTGTCATCCCAAGCTCAGGTCGTGTGTGTCACACGACCGTGCAAGGTTTCTAGAAGCCAAGAATGGTCTGGCCGTGTGAGCCACACGGTTGTGTAGGCCAACCAGAGATGCATCAAAACACGACCGTGTAGATCTACACGGTCGTGTCATCTTGTTGAGAACAAAACTTATGAAGCCGTGTGAGAGCCACACGACCACGTCACCTTGGTCGAGAACAAAACTTGTGAGGCCGTGTGAGAGCCACACGGCCGTGGCACGACCGTGTGGTGCCCCTGCCCTACTCTATATAAGGGGGTTTTCTCCATTTTTTTCATGAATCTTTGGCTTGGGGCTCACCCCCATTCCTTGGAGGAGGGTTCTCCATCTTGGAAGAACCCTAGAAATCACATCTTCGCTGATCTGTCCACCTTCGGAGAAAGGAACGCCTCCAAGGATGCTACGCTTCAATGATAATCACTCTCCTCTCTCTACTTCTTTGTATTGGGTTGTAGTTTGCTTCTTTCTTCATCTTTGGTTGTATTTCCTTTGCTATGAAGTAGATCTCTAGATTTAGGATGTAGAAAGTAGTTGTGATGTGTTGTGATGCATGAACTATGTATTTGGACATTTTCCTATGCAATGAAGTGTTTATATCATCATCTATATGTGTTGTGCCTTGTATGCGTTTGATGAAATGTGTGTGAGGTAAATTCATATAGATGTAGAGTTAGATCATCACGTAGAGGAAGAGCCTTGGAATGTAAGATCATAGGACCTTGTGATAAAAGGTATCCCTTACTTTCTACGACAGTTCCTTGAAACGGGGATCGACTCTCTACTAAGAAAACTAATTAGAGTTTAAAGGGTTCTCCCAAATTAATGTTAGGAAGTGACTTGTGTAATCTAGGAACGTGGACTATGGTCCCTTGTGTGAGAAAGATGTTCCCTATAATCGGACTTCCTAAATTACCTCTTCTACTTAATTGCATTAATCTACCATTAGGAAGTGATCTGTGTAATCTAGAAAAATGGACCGTGGGCCCTGGTGACAGAAGGATGTTCCCTATAATCAGACTTCCTAAATTACCTCTTCTACTTAATAGCGTAGAACTTGGGTAAACTCTTCTGTGCGATCTTCGTGGGATAGTACCTGACTTTAGTTAGAACTCCTACATAAGTGTAAGCATGGAGTTAGGTAGATGAACAATGCATAGGGACATTAACTATCATCGCAAAGAAACCCAAATCCTAGTATATATTCCCCTTCATTCACTTACACTCTTTTCTCTCTCTCATTTCTATTCTCTTTCTCTTAAGCATTTGTGAATAATTTTAGATTGTCAAGATAATTTGCTGTGCGAAGTTGACTAGTGCTTAATCAACAGTCTCTGTGGGATCGATAATCTTTTCTATTACTGACGACGTAACCGTGCACTTGCGGTGACATAACAAACCTCTACTGTTTAATGAGTACCCTTATAAAGATTCTATTTTCTACTTTTGAGATAAATTTTCCTAAGTATTCTTTTGTATTAAGTATGTAGGCTGGGTATCCAAACACTTTAAAGTATTTGATATTGGGTATTTTAATATAGTAGAGTTTAAATGAGGTATTATTATATTTTTTATTTATCGTAGTTCTATTTTGTATATAGCAGGCTATACTAACAGCTTTTGCTCAAAAGTATTTAGGAAGTTGATATTCATTTAACATTGTTTGGGAGGCTTCAAGTAGGGTTATATTTTTTCTTTCAACTATTTCATTTTATTGGGGTATTTTAGGGCATAAAATTTCGTGATGGTAGCCATTTTCTAGACAGAATGTATTGAAATTATAATTCCTAACTTCACCTCCGTTATCACTTCTAATTCATTTGATTTTTTTGTCTTTTTCTTTCCAGTTTGTTTGAAAAAGTTACTAAAGACTTCAAATGTTTCATTTGTATTTTTTAGCAATTTTATCCAGGTGAATTTTGAGTAATCATCTATTATTACTAGGCAGTAAACACTTCCACTTATTGATTTGATTCCATGGGAGTCAAATAGGCCTAGATGCAACATTTCTAGTATTGAGTTTATTGGAGTTTGATTTGTTGACTTGTGAGTTGATTTGGTTTGCTCCTATTGTTGACAAGTATTACAGATTATTGAGTCTAAGTTAAATAGTTTTGATAAGCCTCTAACTAAGTCATTTAATTTTGTTAGATTTCTAAAGTTTATATAAGATATTCTTCTATGCCATAGCCAGAGTTTTTCTTTTTATGTCAGGTGACACTTAATTGAAGAGATGGTTAGTTAATTGCATAGATATTGTCCTTACTAAACCCTTTTAGATTTATGTTAGGGTTATCTATGTGCTTAATTAAGCATTCAGAAGATAGATGTAACGACCCGACCCTCTTGGCCCATTTGACGACCTCTCATGTCGTCGACCGCCTGATTTCACTTGGTTACCAGGATTCATAAACTCTAATACTTAAGCCTGGAGGTTTAGAGTTCGAATCCTGGGGGAGGCAAAAATCCATTGACCAGGGGTGGAAAGTCCTAGTGAGTAACGACACGGCCAAGGGTCGTCGGTCGAGGACATTAGACGACATTAGGGCCGTTACTCACTAGGACTTTCCACCCCTGGTCAGTGGATTTTTGCCTCCCCCAGGATTCGAACTCTAAACCTCCAGGCTTAAGTATTGATTTTATGAATCCTGGTAACCAAGTGAGATCAACGACCCGACCCTTTGGCCTCTTGGGCGGCCCTTACGTCGTCGACCGTCGGCCCTTATGTCGTCGGCCCATTTGGCGACCTCTCATGTCGTCGACCGACGACCCTTTGGCCGTGCCGTTACTCACTAGGACTTTCCACCCCTGGCAGTGGATTTTTGCCTCCCCCAGGATTCGAACTCTAAACCTCCAGGCTTAAGTATTAGAGTTTATGAATCCTGATAACCAAGTGAGATAATCTCACTTGGTTACCAGGATTTATAAACTCTAATACTGAAGCCTGGAGGTTTAGAGTTCGAATCCTGGGGGAGGCAAAAATCCACTGCCAGGGGTGGAAAGTCCTAGTGAGTAACGGCACGGCTAAAGGGTCGTCGGTCGACGACATGAGAGGTCGCCAATGGGCCGACGACATAAAGGCCGATGGTCGACGACGTAAGGGCCGCCACAAGGGCCGCCCAAGAGGCCAAAGAGCCGGGTTGTTACAATAAAAAGACGCATCTTACTTGGTTACCAGGATTCATAAACTCTACTACTTAGCCTGGAGGTCTAGAGTTCGAATCCTAGGGAAGGCAAAAATCCACTGCCAGGGGTAGAAAGTCCTAGTGAGTAACGGCACAGCCAAAGGGTCATCGGTCGACGACATGAGAGGTCGCCAAATGGGCCGATGACATAAGGGCCGCCAGTTGGGCGACCACAAGGGCCGCCCAAGAGGCCAAGAGGGCTGGGTCGTTACTATAAAAAAGGCGCCTTTTATTGTAACGACCCGACCCTTTTGGCCTCTTGGGTGGCCCTTGTGGCGGCCCAACTGGTGGCCCTTATGTCGTCAGCCCAGGATTTGAACTCTAGACCTCCAGGCTTAAGTACTAGAGTTTATGAATCCTGGTAACCAAGTGAGATTACCAGGATTCATAAACTCTAGTACTTAAGCCTGGAGGTCTAGAGTTCGAATCCCGGGGGAGGCAAAAATCCACTTCCAGGGGTGGAAAGTCCTAGTGAGTAACGACACGGCCAAAAGGGTCGTCGGTCGACGGCATGAGAGGTCGCCAAATGGGCTGACGACATAAGGGCCACCAGTTGGGCCGCCACAAGGGCCACCCAAGAGGCCAAAAGGGCTGGGTCGTTACAATAGAAATCTAACTTTATATCCTTAATCACACAACTAGTTGATTGTAAGCAAATTATATTTAAAATTATCAATAAGTAATACTTTTTTAACAATAAAGTTAGTTTTAAATATGATATCACCTATTCCAATTATCCTAAGTTTGTCGTTATTTCCAAAGGCAACCATTCCTAAGCTTTTATATGTGAGTTGAGTGAATTTAGTGTGATCCTCAGTAATGTGTCTTGAACAACCACTGTCCAATATATACTTGGTTTCCTACAACAGGTGGAAGTCATTATTAATTTATTTAATTAATTTTAACTTAATTTTACTTTTAAATTTAATTTTTTTTTTAATTTAAGTTTTAATTTTAAAATTTAATTTAACTTTAACTTTAACTTTAACTTTAATTTTAATTTTTAATTTAATTTAATTTTAATTTTAATTTTTAATTTAAGTTTCAATTTTCTTTTAAATTTTAATTTATTTTTAAAATTTTAATTTAATTTCAATTTAAAATTTTAATTTAAGTTTTAATTTAATTTTAAAATCATAATTTAATTTTAATTTTAAGTTTTAAATTAATTTATTTTTAATTTAAGTTTTAATATTAATTTAATTTTTAATTTAAGTTTTAATTTAATTTTAAATTTTAATTTAATTTTAAATTTTAATTTAATTTCAATTTCAATTTTTAATTTAAGCTTTAATTTTAATTTTAAATTTTAATTTAATTTTAATTTAATTTTAATTTTTAATTTTTAATTTTTAATTTAAATTTCAATTAAATTTCAAAGTTTTAATTTAATTTTAATTTTAATTTTAATTTTTAATTTTTAATTTAAGTTTTATATTAATTTAATTCAAATTTAATTTTTAATTTAATTTTAAATTTAAATTTAATTTCAATTTTAATTTTAATATAATTTTTTATTTTATGTTTTAATTTAATTTAATTTTTTATTTAAGTTTTAATTAAATTTTAAATTTTAATTTAACTCTAATTTTAATTTCTAATTTTATTTTTAATTTTAATTTTTATTTTTAATTTTAATTTTAATTCTAATTCTTAATTTAATTTTTATTTTTATTTTGATTTTAATTATTAATTTAATTTTAATATTAATTCTTAATTTAATTTTATTTAAATTTTATTTTTTAATTTTAATTCTTAATTTAATTTTAATTCTTAATTTAATTTTAATTTTATAATTAGATTCTTAATCGTCTAACCCGATTTACATTTTCAATCCAGGAATCGTATAGTTTTATGAGATGAGTTAGGTTGAATTTTAGGGTTGGGTTTAAGTTTATGTTAGTGTAACTACCACCCAATTTCTACTCTCTAGGGTGAACGTTACTTATCTACTAACTATAGACTTCACCTAACTGGTGTTACTTTCTCTCATGTTAGCAATACATAAAATATTGAGGGAATAAAATTCAAACATGAAATCATATAATAGCTGAAGCATGGTTCTGTTCGGCAATATTTTCCCACTAAACATACATCCCGTAAGCATGCATTTCTAATTTTTTTCAACATGCTGGATTTCTAAAGCACCCTACGGCAATTGAATAATATTGCTAACACTTACAACCAACATATTTAATCCTTTCTAAAGGAAACGAATTAGCATAATGGTACCAACATTCTAATTGAACCATATAAATAAAAGTAAACTCCGACAACTAATTTTGAAACACAACAGCAGCTATATCAAACATTCCAGAAATATCTAAACAGGATATTCTAACAAGCTATAACAGTATAGTAAGCTGCACTAAATGTTTCTAGAAAACTTAAAATTTGACAGAATATCTATTGTTCAGCGTACCAAAATACCATGCCGACATCACACGCGTTTATAACATAATTATACTAACAGGTACATATCAAGACTATACAGCAAAACTATATTGCAATCCGTTGCAATATCAAGCATTGATACATTAAATGAGATACTGCATTCACTATACAAATAACATGATTTGTTCCAATAAGTCAACAGCTACATCTAATCAAGTACTTTAAACATAAAGATGGCTTAAATAAAGGCGTATTGATCAAACTAATAATAACAAATTATTTAATCAGTTCAACAATCTTCTCTTTTTTTTTTTTTTATGCAACAGAATATTGCCAATACCAGATTCCAGCATTATCCTACTGTAAACTGCATCAAACATCTTCAGAAATTCAACAGAACAAAAGCATCTGAACAACTTCAAAACATTTAAACACTTCTTAACAGCAAAACAGAAAGAGTAACAGAATTTGTATTTCTCTAAATTCTCCTAGTTATTTAAGAAGAAAACTAAATAAATTAACTTGCAGCAATTTATTAGCTAGATCCCAAGCTTCCATATCCGTCACCACACACACACCATCATCGTCTCCTTGTCGCCTTCTTCTAAGCCACTTTAGCCTTTCCTTTATTTTTATCCATATCTGCAGTAGGAGGAAAAATGGCATCTATAAGCTAAAAGCTTAGTGAGTGCTTTCTACTCACAAAATCCGATAAGAAATGCATATACATAAAAGAAAACAGGAGGTACATGCTCAACATGAAATAGAAATGAACTACATCATGCATCTCTAAAGAAAAAAACAACAATCTATCTTGTTAGAATCTTTCAATCTAGATAAAAGAAACTTGTTCTATTTATTTCCAAATTTAATACTTTTATACTTTAAAATAATACTCAACTTTACTTGGGCCCGGCATTGTACCACTTTGCGCGCCTTTCTTAATGAAAATTGAGGTAGCTAATCCCAAAACCATTAAGACACTTCTAGACTTTATGTCTAGGGGCAACTTGGAGCCCATCCCTTGGACCTTGTGTCCGGTACATGCCCTTTTTAAAAGTAAAATACTTTTCTTAATATCTTTCTTTAAATACTCCTTCTAATAAAATGCTTTGGCATTTCCTTTAGCACTAAATACGCTACTGATCCCAATTCTTAAAAGATTAGGGATCCTGTTAAGACTTTGGTCTCTTTTTCTATAATTTTCTAACAGCAATAAAGAAAACTAATTACATGCTCAGAATTTAATCAAACTATCTTATATTCATTACTTGTTAAAACCAAGCTAAAACTAATTAAACTTATAAAGGGAATACAAGCATTCTGAGTACGGCAACACTATTCAACAGCCTCTTTAAATTCTGTTTAAAACTTTAAGGTCGTTATCAACTAAAAAATATGTTTCTGCTACCATACATTTATGCATGAACATTAGGCATATAAGAAACCGAGACCTAGCTCATTGCAAGATAATTCCTTTACTACTCTTTTAGCTTCAACTAATCTGCTGCTGTTCTAAACCTAAGGAAGGAGTTAAGCCATTAAAAGAAACAACAGGACTCTCAAATAAGGTTGATCTACAACCCATTGCATGGCACAAACTCAATTCTGACTTACTCAACCATAAAATGATCCCATAATCCACCTAGCATATTCGGATTTAACAATTATGGCAGCAACCATTATAAACCAACCCGAAATCACAGAAACTATAGTTGGTTCTTTATAGATTAGAGATCAAAAATCTTGTATTAAGCCTTCGTTAAGTCTAATCGAAGAATTCTTTACAGATCAAACTTCACAAAAGGATTTTGTCTAACTTCTTAGAGTACACGGCAGTAAAACAGCAACCCTAGCATGCTTCACAGGAACTCAAACAACCAGAAAACAAAAACAAATCGGAACTACTCCTACTGCAGGTGAGAAGCAACTCACCTTGTGTTCTTGAACTTACAACCGAAGGGGAAGTGCTCTACGGTTTGGATGAAGTGAAGGTCTCGGCGATCCCTTCCTAACCGCGTGTTCTCCTTGACGAGGAGACCACGAATCCGCGAACAACTCCCGGAAAGAAGTCCTCGCCGGCCGCCGGAGACGAGCCCTAGCGCCGTCGCCCCTTTTTCGCCCGAGAGGAGAAGGCGGCGTCGCGTGGTGAGGAGGGGAAAGTGATTTGGGGTTTTTAGGGTTCGGGAAGGAATTAACCTCCTTTAATAACTTGAGTGATCCGAAACTACCTATAACTCAAATATATTCGTTCACATACTTAATTAACAAAACGAGTTCAGCTCGGTTGGTTGGCCGTTTGCTGCTTGTTCCAAAGGAACTGGGTTCGAATCCCAGCTCCTGCACTTGGTTATTTCCCCTTTTTTTTTTTTTGAAACTTTCTCCACTCGGTAAAAATACCAAACGGACTCCAAAAATTGCATAAAAATACTCTAAAAATTTCTAAAAATCTCTAGAATATTTTAAAAGCATTTTCAAATATTTTTAAAGATATTCAGAATTCAAAATAGGGAAAATTGGGTCGTTACAATTCCCCATACCTTATAAAAAGTTCGTCCACGAACTTAGAATAATTCTGGATATTTTTGCCTCATGCTATCCTCTCGTTCCCAAGTGACTTCCTCGTGCCTCTGGTTCTGCCATACGACCTTCACTAGTGGCACTTCTTTGTTCCTTAGTCTCTTGACTGCTCTGTCCACTATCTGTGTAGGTCTACTCTCATAACTAAGATCCTCTTGGATCTGCACTGACTGAGGTTCAATCACTTGGCTAGGGTCATGAAGACACTTCTTTAACATGGAGACATGAAACACATTGTGTACTGCTGACATGTCCTGTGGTAATTCCAGCTTATAAGCTACCTTACCAATCTTTTCTGAAATCTGATAAGGTCCTACATAGCGAGGACTTAATTTGCCCTTCTTGCCAAATCTCATCACTCCCTTCATAGGAGCAACCTTGAGAAAGACTGGGTCTCCTACTTGGAATTCCAGTGGCCTACGGCGTGTGTCAGCATAGCTTTTCTGTCTACTCTGGGCAGTCTCAATCCTCTGTCTGATCTTCTGAATAACCTGGGTGGTTTCTTCTATCATCTCAGTCTGAATGCCCAGCTCTACTTCCATTTCTCTTCTTTCTCCAGCTTCTTGCCAGCATATAGGTGATCTGCACTTTCTGCCATACAATGCTTCATATGGTGCCATCCTGATGGTGGCTTGGTAGCTGTTGTTGTAGGCAAACTCAGCTAAACACAGATACTTGCACCAACTGCCTTTAAAATCTAATGCACAAGCCCTAAGCATATCTTCTAGGATCTGATTTACTCGCTCTGTCTGTCCATCAGTCTGAGGATGGAAGGCTGTGCTGAACTTGAGCTTGGTGCCTAGTGCAGTCTGTACACACTCCCAAAAGTGAGAGGTGAAGCGCCCATCTCTATCAGAAATAATAGATTTGGGAACTCCGTGAAGTCTGATCACCTCTTTAACGTATAGCTGTGCTAACTGCTCTATAGAGTGTGACACCTTGATGGCTAGAAAATGAGCAGACTTGGTCAATCTGTCCACTATCACCCATATCGCATCGTATCCATTTGTGGTTCTTGGGAGACCTGTTATGAAATCCATGGATATGTCTTCCCACTTCCACTCTGGTATAGGAAGAGGCTGTAGAACTCCTCCTGGTCTCTGGTGTTCTGCTTTGACTCTCTGACATGTCAGGCAGGTACTGACATATTTAGCCACATCTCTTTTGAGTCCAGACCACCAGAATTTCTGTTTCACGTCTTGGTACATCTTGGTAGAACCAGGATGCATAGAATATGGCGTATTATGGGCCTCTTCTAAAATTCTCTTTCTCAGCTCTTCATCATTGGGAACACAAAGGCGATTTCCCTGATAAAGAATTCCACTGTCTGATACTCGAAATTCTGAATTTCCTTCTTCTTGTATTCCTTGCTTGATCTTTTGGATATCTGGATCTTCACTTTGCTTTTTCTGTATATCCTCAAGCAGGGTTGACTCTAGGGTCAATGCAGAAAGTTGCCCATAAATAATTTCAAGTCCGAAATCTGACAACTCCTTCTGTAGTGGCAGAGCTAATGATGATAAGGACATCAAGGATGCACTGGACTTTCTGCTTAGTGCATCTGCCACTTTATTAGCTTTACCTGGGTGGTAGAGGATTTCACAGTCATAATCTTTGACCAACTCTAGCCACCTGCGCTGTCTCATGTTTAAGTCCTTCTGAGTGAAGAAGTACTTAAGACTCTGATGGTCTGAGAAGATTCTGCACTGGACTCCATACAAGTAATGTCGCCAGAGTTTCAGTGCAAAGACCACAGCTGCTAGCTCAAGATCATGAGTGGGGTAGTTCTTCTCGTAGTCTTTGAGTTGTCTGGAAGCATAAGCTATAACTTTTCCTTCCTGCATGAGTACAGCTCCTAAGCCCATCTTGGAAGCATCACTGTAGATGTCAAAACTCTTGTCATCCTCTGGAACAGTCAGTATAGGAGCACTGGTCAGTCTCCTCTTGAGTTCTTGAAAGCTCTGCTCACATTTATCTGACCATTCAAACTTCTTGTCCTTCCTGGTGAGGGCTGTAAGTGGAGAGGCTATCCTGGAAAAGTCCTCCACAAATTTCCTGTAGTACCCAGCTAAACCAAGGAAGCTTCTGATCTCCCTGGCATTCTTGGGTCTCTTCCAGTTGCTGACCGCTTCTACTTTGGCTGGATCTACCTGAATACCTTCTTTTGAAACAATGTGACCTAAAAATGCCACCTGTTCCAACCAGAACTCGCACTTTGAGAATTTAGCATAGAGTTGCTTTTGTTGAAGGGTCTGCAGAACTATTCTCAAGTGCGTGTCATGCTCCTCTGAAGTTCTGGAATAGACTAGAATGTCGTCTATGAACACAATGACGAACTTGTCGAGGTATTCTCTGAACACTCTATTCATCAAGTCCATGAAGACTGCAGGTGCATTAGTCACACCAAAAGGCATGACTACGAATTCGTAGTGTCCGTATCTGGTCCTGAAAGCTGTTCTGGGTATGTCACTCTCCTTCACTTTCAACTGATGGTACCCAGAGCGCAGATCTATCTTGGAGAACACTGTTGCACCTTTCAATTGATCAAATAAATCATCGATCCTGGGCAGTGGATACTTGTTCTTGATGGTCACCTGATTCAAAGCCCTATAATCTATGCACATCCGCATAGATCCATCCTTCTTCTTGACAAACAACACAGGAGCTCCCCATGGTGAGTGACTAGGGCGTATGAAACCCTTGTCAAGTAGCTCCTGAAGTTGCTCTTGTAACTCTTTTAGCTCTGCTGGAGACATGCGATATGGAGCTTTTGAAATTGGACCGGTACCAGGAACCAGTTCAATCTCAAACTCCACTTCTCTGTTGGGAGGTAGTCCAGGTAGCTCTTCTGGGAATACCTCTGGATACTCACAGACTACCCGAACTTCTTCCTGCTTAGGTCTTTCTTCTTCTTCTGTACTCACAATGAATGCAAGAAAACCAGCACACCCTTTAGCTAACATCTGGTGAGCTGTGAGAGAAGAGAGAAATTTCTGGGTCTTCCTCTTTGGTACTCCTGTAAATTCAAAGGATGGTTCACCTTCTGGACTAAAGATCACTTTTCCACTGAAGCACTGTACTTGCCGAGGAAATCCATACCCAAATGATATCGAAATCCTGCATAGCGAGGACTACCAGATTAACACATAGCTCTCGATGCAAATTCGACCGTGCATCAAGCCATCGACTAGATTCCATGACTTCCTGGAAGGTAGGGTTGTCGAACTTGAATTCATGCTTCATCGTAGGTACCGTAATTCTTTGGCAAAAGGTATGGATACAAAAGAATGGGTCGCCCCAGTATCAAATAGTGCAGTAGCTATATGCTGAAAAATAACTACTTGACCTGTTACGACCGTGGAGGCACTAGCAGCTTCCTCTTTGGTAAGGGAGAATACTCTGGCATTGTCAAAGGCTGGAACTGGTGGAGCTTCCAACCTTCCTTGGCTGATCTGAGGTCCTTCCAGAGTTGCAGGCATATAATGTAGTTGAGGCTTGGCTCCATATTGTATTGGCTGTGGCTGGGGTGCTTTGAACTTGTTAGGACACTGCTTGGCCATGTGTCCTTCTTGACCACAAGAATAACATCCAGTCTTGCCCAAGAGACAGGCTCCTGGATGTGTTCTCCCACATTTAGGGCAGGGAAGGAGCTTAGTCTGTTTGATTTCTGGTCCTCCCTTCTGGTTACTTCCTGAATTCCACTGCTTTCTTTTAGTGCCCTTGCCTTTCCAGTTCTGATTATTTGACTGGGGTTTCTGATTTCCCCCAGTCTTGGTCTCCATCTTGATTGGCTTGTGTTGCTCTCTTTGTGCCTTCATGCTGTTCAGGTAGTGCTCAGCTACTAAGGCTCTACTGACCAACTCTTCTCCAGTCAGGGGCTGATGGGTTCCACTGCTCACATTGAGTGATATCACAGGCTTCAGCATTCTGAGCATTAGTCTGACTCGCTCCTTCTCTGTACTCACTAGTTCTGGGCAGAGACGGGCTAGCCTGTTGAATCTCTTAACTGCTTCCTCCACTGTCAGATCCCCCTGTCTGAACTCCATAAACTCCTCGTAGTGCTTGTTGGTGATCTTTTGGCGAAAGAACTCGTCGTAGAATTCTGTCTCAAAATCAATCCATTTCATCTGATTGATTGCCCTCTTGCTCTTTACTCTCTCCCACCACATGCGTGCATCTCCAGTCAGGCAGAAGGAGGCACACTTGACTTTCTCGACTTCTGGCCAGTCAAGAAGCTCCATGGTGCTCTCCAGTGTTTTGAACCAAGCCTGGGCATCCCAGGGCTCAGTCGTGCCTGAGAAGCTCTCTGGTTTCAGTTTCAGCCACTGTATGAGGTAGGCTTCTTGTCTCTGGGGTGCTGTGACGACTCCTTGGGCAGCTGGTGGAACCTCAGTTACCACTGGAGTCTCCACAGTTACTGTTTGAGGAGTAGGAGGGACTGGTTGCTGATTTGCCATCAGATTGGCAATTACTTGCTGCTGTTCAGCTACTTGTTTCTGAAGTTGGGCAACAACTTCAGAAAGATTGGGCTCAGTTGAGCCTGGCATCTCATTCTCCTGAACATGGTCCTCAACATGAGCGGTACGGGGACGTCCTCTTCTCGACATCTAGTTAAACAAATAAGAAAATTTGATGATTTCTCTACCCTTTCTAAACATACTCATTTATATATTAAGAAAGGGAATAGCTAAAAAAAAAAAAAAAAAAAATTCTTATCTTACTCATTCACTTATAACTATCCATCCATACTGCAAATAATGATGTAAATAAAGGAAAGCAATAAAGAAAGAACTTAAATACTTTCTTACTTGAAAGCGGCAAGGATGATACTGATATGTGTGTGTTGCTGGAAAATGGACCTGCTCTGATACCAACTGTAACTACCACCCAATTTCTACTCTCTAGGGTGAACGTTACTTATCTACTAACTATAGACTTCACCTAACTGGTGTTACTTTCTCTCATGTTAGCAATACATAAAATATTGAGGGAATAAAATTCAAACATGAAATCATATAATAGCTGAAGCATGGTTCTGTTCGGCAATATTTTCCCACTAAACATACATCCCGTAAGCATGCATTTCTAATTTTTTTCAACATGCTGGATTTCTAAAGCACCCTACGGCAATTGAATAATATTGCTAACACTTACAACCAACATATTTAATCCTTTCTAAAGGAAACGAATTAGCATAATGGTACCAACATTCTAATTGAACCATATAAATAAAAGTAAACTCCGACAACTAATTTTGAAACACAACAGCAGCTATATCAAACATTCCAGAAATATCTAAACAGGATATTCTAACAAGCTATAACAGTATAGTAAGCTGCACTAAATGTTTCTAGAAAACTTAAAATTTGACAGAATATCTATTGTTCAGCGTACCAAAATACCATGCCGACATCACACGCGTTTATAACATAATTATACTAACAGGTACATATCAAGACTATACAGCAAAACTATATTGCAATCCGTTGCAATATCAAGCATTGATACATTAAATGAGATACTGCATTCACTATACAAATAACATGATTTGTTCCAATAAGTCAACAGCTACATCTAATCAAGTACTTTAAACATAAAGATGGCTTAAATAAAGGCGTATTGATCAAACTAATAATAACAAATTATTTAATCAGTTCAACAATCTTCTCTTTTTTTTTTTTTTATGCAACAGAATATTGCCAATACCAGATTCCAGCATTATCCTACTGTAAACTGCATCAAACATCTTCAGAAATTCAACAGAACAAAAGCATCTGAACAACTTCAAAACATTTAAACACTTCTTAACAGCAAAACAGAAAGAGTAACAGAATTTGTATTTCTCTAAATTCTCCTAGTTATTTAAGAAGAAAACTAAATAAATTAACTTGCAGCAATTTATTAGCTAGATCCCAAGCTTCCATATCCGTCACCACACACACACCATCATCGTCTCCTTGTCGCCTTCTTCTAAGCCACTTTAGCCTTTCCTTTATTTTTATCCATATCTGCAGTAGGAGGAAAAATGGCATCTATAAGCTAAAAGCTTAGTGAGTGCTTTCTACTCACAAAATCCGATAAGAAATGCATATACATAAAAGAAAACAGGAGGTACATGCTCAACATGAAATAGAAATGAACTACATCATGCATCTCTAAAGAAAAAAACAACAATCTATCTTGTTAGAATCTTTCAATCTAGATAAAAGAAACTTGTTCTATTTATTTCCAAATTTAATACTTTTATACTTTAAAATAATACTCAACTTTACTTGGGCCCGGCATTGTACCACTTTGCGCGCCTTTCTTAATGAAAATTGAGGTAGCTAATCCCAAAACCATTAAGACACTTCTAGACTTTATGTCTAGGGGCAACTTGGAGCCCATCCCTTGGACCTTGTGTCCGGTACATGCCCTTTTTAAAAGTAAAATACTTTTCTTAATATCTTTCTTTAAATACTCCTTCTAATAAAATGCTTTGGCATTTCCTTTAGCACTAAATACGCTACTGATCCCAATTCTTAAAAGATTAGGGATCCTGTTAAGACTTTGGTCTCTTTTTCTATAATTTTCTAACAGCAATAAAGAAAACTAATTACATGCTCAGAATTTAATCAAACTATCTTATATTCATTACTTGTTAAAACCAAGCTAAAACTAATTAAACTTATAAAGGGAATACAAGCATTCTGAGTACGGCAACACTATTCAACAGCCTCTTTAAATTCTGTTTAAAACTTTAAGGTCGTTATCAACTAAAAAATATGTTTCTGCTACCATACATTTATGCATGAACATTAGGCATATAAGAAACCGAGACCTAGCTCATTGCAAGATAATTCCTTTACTACTCTTTTAGCTTCAACTAATCTGCTGCTGTTCTAAACCTAAGGAAGGAGTTAAGCCATTAAAAGAAACAACAGGACTCTCAAATAAGGTTGATCTACAACCCATTGCATGGCACAAACTCAATTCTGACTTACTCAACCATAAAATGATCCCATAATCCACCTAGCATATTCGGATTTAACAATTATGGCAGCAACCATTATAAACCAACCCGAAATCACAGAAACTATAGTTGGTTCTTTATAGATTAGAGATCAAAAATCTTGTATTAAGCCTTCGTTAAGTCTAATCGAAGAATTCTTTACAGATCAAACTTCACAAAAGGATTTTGTCTAACTTCTTAGAGTACACGGCAGTAAAACAGCAACCCTAGCATGCTTCACAGGAAACTCAAACAACCAGAAAACAAAAACAAATCGGAACTACTCCTACTGCAGGTGAGAAGCAACTCACCTTGTGTTCTTGAACTTACAACCGAAGGGGAAGTGCTCTACGGTTTGGATGAAGTGAAGGTCTCGGCGATCCCTTCCTAACCGCGTGTTCTCCTTGACGAGGAGACCACGAATCCGCGAACAACTCCCGGAAAGAAGTCCTCGCCGGCCGCCGGAGACGAGCCCTAGCGCCGTCGCCCCTTTTTCGCCCGAGAGGAGAAGGCGGCGTCGCGTGGTGAGGAGGGGAAAGTGATTTGGGGTTTTTAGGGTTCGGGAAGGAATTAACCTCCTTTAATAACTTGAGTGATCCGAAACTACCTATAACTCAAATATATTCGTTCACATACTTAATTAACAAAACGAGTTCAGCTCGGTTGGTTGGCCGTTTGCTGCTTGTTCCAAAGGAACTGGGTTCGAATCCCAGCTCCTGCACTTGGTTATTTCCCCTTTTTTTTTTTTTGAAACTTTCTCCACTCGGTAAAAATACCAAACGGACTCCAAAAATTGCATAAAAATACTCTAAAAATTTCTAAAAATCTCTAGAATATTTTAAAAGCATTTTCAAATATTTTTAAAGATATTCAGAATTCAAAATAGGGAAAATTGGGTCGTTACAGTTAGATTCAAGTTTATATTTGACTTCAATAAATAGATATTTTTTGGATAAATTTCTAAGCTGTGGTGAGTCACCTGGACATCATTAGAGTAATCACGCCTTCGAAAATTTTCAAATAGTGTCATCCACTGAACTTAATACAAAACATAATTTAATTTTAAAATTATAATTTAATTTTAATTTTAAGTTTAAAATTAATTTATTTTTAATTTAAGTTTTAATATTAATTTAATTTTTAATTTAATTTTAAATTTTAATTTAATTTCAATTTTAATTGTTAATTTAAGTTTTAATTTTAATTTTATTTTAAATTTTAATTTAACTTTAATTTAAATTTAAATTTTTAATTTAATTTTTAATTTAAATTTTAATTAAATTTCAAAGTTTAAATTTAATTTAAATTTTAATTTGAGTTTTTAAAATAATTTAATTTAAATTTAAATTTAAATTTAAAATTTTAATTTAATTTTTAATTTTAATATAATTTTTTAGTTTATGTTTTAATTTAATTTAATTTTAATTTAAGTTTTAATTAAATTTTAAATTTTAATTTAACTCTAATTTTATTTTATTTTTAATTTTAATTCTTAATTTAATTTTAGTTTTAATTTTAACTTTGATTTTAATTTTGATTTTAATTCTTAATTTAATTTTAATTCTTAATTTAATTTAAATTTAAATTTTTAATTTTAATTATTAATTTAATTTTATAATTAGATTCTTAATCGTCTCACCCAATTTACATTTCCAATCCGGGAATCGTATAGTTTTATTAGATGAGTTAGGTTAAATTTTAGGGTTGAGTTTAAGTTTGTGTTAGATTCAAGTTTAGCTTTGAGTTCAACAAATAGACATTCTTTGGATAAATTACTAAGCTGTGGTGAGTCACCTGAACATCATTAGAGTAACCACGCTTTCAAAATTTTTCAAATAGTCCTATCCGTTGAACTTAATACAAAACATTGGTCTAAGTAGTTTGGATTCGTAAGACATAGTTTCAGTTAGTTCCACTAAGTCAAATGCACCAGGTTGAAGCCATATCTTCCTAGACATGCATAGACAGAGTTTCCCTAACATACAATCATCCCCATTGAATAGGAGTGGATGAACAGTGTTGTATCTTTCATTTTGGGTCATTTGTCATTGAAATAGAAAACTAGAGGAACATACCAAGACTTGGTCTTGGATTAGTAGAGTTCAAGAAAATAAAATATATCAAGGAACTTGAGTGGTGTTGCACCAACTTCGAGTAAAAATCGAATGTAGAAGAGTTATTTGAAGAGGTAAACTGTTATTGATTTAAATAGAATGAAAAAAATTGGAATCCAAAGAAAATAAAATAACTCCCTCTGGCTTGATTGGTGGTTGCACTGATTCAGAGAAAAATCTTGCTCTGATACCACTTGTTGGATCGAGTTGCATGTGAGAGGGTTGCGAATCATGTGGTTTTGAAAAACAAAGCTTTTTCATTTTTAAAACAACATGCATAGCAGAAAAATATAAAAATTAAACAGAATAACTAAGAAGATGGAAACAAACACAGTCGATTTTACTTGGTTCAGAGCCTTTGACGACTCCTTGATGTGCGTAGATTATATACACTTTTATGCATATTTTGAGGCATATCTACTTGTATTTCATGAGTATAATCTATGTTTATTGCACCCTATTTAATTATAATGTCATATTTTCACTCCTTTTGCTTGGAGATCTACTTTTTGTTTGTTTTTGATTGATAGGACGCGATTTAGAGCAAAAACTGAGCTTAAACAGAGTCTAGAGCCTCTAAAGTGTCTGAGTCGTGTACATGGCCATGTGAAAATCAAGTTTTTCCCATGTTCTAGCCATGTGAAATTCACACAGTTG
The DNA here is from genome assembly GCF_018446385.1 of Zingiber officinale. NCBI lineage: Eukaryota > Viridiplantae > Streptophyta > Magnoliopsida > Zingiberales > Zingiberaceae > Zingiber > Zingiber officinale. The sequence goes on along the minus strand of NC_056002.1, from coordinate 43,837,800 downwards.
TGTGGAGGTCGTGTGGAGGCTATGTGGAATCCACATGGGCCGTGTGGAATTTTTTACACTATAGACTGAAAGTAAAATGACTATAACTTTTTGCTCGGTTGGAGTTACGAGCTATTCTTTATATCGAAATGTAGATAACTTCAAGATCTATACTTTTCTAAAGACATAAACCAGAGAAAACCACATGTTGATGGCCTAAAAGGTATTTCTATAAGACATAGCCATGTAGGGTCATGCAAGGGTCAAGTCATGGCCGTGTGGAATCCACACGGCCATGTAGGGGCCATGCAAGGGTCAAGACATGGACGTGTGGAATCCACACGGTCGTGTCATATTTTCATAGAAGGAGCCAACCTTGGCCATGTGGATTCACATGGTTGTACCACCGGACCAGAGGCTAGGCAGCACATGGCCGTGTGGATTCACACGGCCGTGTCACGACACAAGCAAGGGTCGTGTCTAGAGCTATAAAAAGGGGTTTTCTCTCCTTTTTTATGCATCTTGGAAATCTTTAGATTGGGGTTCACCCTCATTGTTTGGAGAAGGGTTCTCCCCCATGGGGGAACCCTTGAAGCATTATCTTCACTGATCTGTCCACCTCCGGAGCAAGGGAATGCCTCCAAGGATGCTATGTGTCACGCCCTAGAGGAGTCCCTGCTCGACAAACGGATAGTATTTCCCCTGTAATAGTAACAATATGAATCATATATACAATGCCACACGGCTACAAGCTATTATCAACAACCCACACAGCTGAAACATACACAACCATGCAGTTATATACACAACCCACTCAGCTGGAACAAAATGATTACAACCACGCAGTTGTATAATAAACAACCCACACGGTTGTACTAAAAGCACAGCGAAAAATGAAAGGAAAGCCCATAAATCAAGAACAATAAACTGCTAGCTGGTTAGGCTTTACACACAACCACAACAAGACAAATACAAGATACCAAGATAGCAAAACTCTAAAACAAAATTGAAGTAATACAATGCCAAGCTCACAAATTCATAAAGTAAGTAAAGTAAGAAGAAAAACCCAAAACTATCCTCGGATGTGATGTGGGACCGGCAGACAGAATACTCCAAGTGACTCCACAATCATCTTCCTGCTATATGAGGAAAAAGATAATACACAAATGCGGTGGTGAGTGCAGGTCACTCAGAGAGTAATAGACAAGATAATGCATGGTCTATATAAAATATAGAGATCAAAGTATACAGTCTTATCAGGGAAATAAGAACATAATCATAAACTGACATAATGAATGCACATACCCAATCTGGATCCAACAAATAATATCATGATCATAATGTCATAGTAAATGAACTTACCCAATCCGGAACTAATATATAAGGTCACGATCGTAAATGATATAATAAATGCACATACTCGAACTGGTCGAATACACATGATGTAATAATCAGTAAACTCACCAGAGATCATCAACAAACCTGCTCGTAACATCTGAGCAATATAAACGACAACATATATATGTATAATAAATGACATGTATTGTAAGGAAATATATTGCTAAACACGCAAACACACAACAAAAAAATATATTTCCTCTAGAAGATCTATGCGAAGGGAAACAAAATTTTATACTAAGTTTATATCTAAGAACATGATAGAGTATACCTTTGTTGCGTGCTCACGGACTCCCAACAGCTCGGATCTCAGCACGTACACACGCTCATGCCTCTATGGTATCCACACGAACAAGGGTTCGTTTGTCTCACAAACTCACTAAGTGGAGATGCCTACCACCTAAGGTTGTGCTAGCAACCTATGAAGGAGGATTCGACCAAGAGGAGAAGAGAGGGAGGAGACAATGAAGAAGTGAGAAAAATAAGAGTAAAATTGGCTTAAGTATTTTCATCTAATGAAAATACTTAATGCTCATTAACTCCATTAATGAGCCTTAATGAGTATTCACTCTTCATTAAGGGCCATTTTGAAACTCCTCATCTTTTATATTCAATTTCAAAAAATTGAATCCAATAATTCATTGAATTCAAAATTCAATGAATGTCACCATTTATCATTGAATTCAAAATTCAATGAATATCATCATTAAGCCTCACTTGAGTCTAACTCAAGTCTAACTCACTCGAGTCTAACTCAAGTCTAATTCAATTGAGTCTTACTCAATTAATTCTCATGCAATTCAACTTCAATGAATCACTATTTCATTAATTTGAATGGACTTTCTCTAGTCTAGTTTGAATTGGACTTAATTCAATAATTAAATCCAATTGAGTCTAACTCAATAAGTCCAATTCGGATTAGACTTAATCCAATTATTCATCATACGAATACATCTCCAAATCTACTTGTTCTTTATGTGTGACCCAATAGGTTCTCGTAACGTTGGTAATGTACCCAAATCAATATATAGATACATAAGCAATGAGTGACATCTAGCAAGACATCATTGCTACCCAAGTGACGAGAATGTCAAGATCCGACCTAACCAGTATGTGGCTATTATCTTGTATGACTTGATCCCTCTATCCTTGATATCTAGATTGATCAATGAGGCATAGACGGTGTTGTCCTCTTATCAACCTTTGTGTTTCTTGATCTCTAAGTAGACACACTCAATCAAATAAGCTCAATATCTCATATTACTCTCATTTGCGCATGGTCATGCTTTCTTGTGTCCTACTAATCAAGGGGCCCACAGATATCACTTCCGTCATATGGAAGGGATAGATCTCATCTACATCACTCACATCCCTCCGCATAACTTATTGCATACCCAGTGATCGACTTTATGGTCCACCCTATTATGGGTGACGTTTGCCAATACCAAAGTACACAACTCCTTATGTAGGGAACCGTAGTGACTTCAGGTCAAAGGACTATTCATACCAATAGTCACATGAGAATGTTTATGACACTCATATAATGATCCATGAAATATTCTCATGGCGGGTTATTCAGTATATATTCTCTAATATATACCCATGTGTCAACCTGATATCTTGTATCCATGACTTGTGAGATCAAGTCATCCGTTGACCTACATGCTAGTCTCAATGCATTTATATTATCCTTGTATATTAATGCTCGACTATGAATAGTTAAGAGTAGTATTCTCTATAATATCTTACTATCAATTCAACCAATTGATATACTGTAGATAACACCTACTACCCAAGGACATTATTATACTTATTCAATTAGCACTGAACTGAAATAAATATAATAACAAAATTTTCCTTTTATTAATAATGACATATGATACAAATTGAGTCATTTACAATTGATCCTGTCCGAACCAGGGGTCAACGAACGCTGGGGATGCGGCGCTCCCTGCTAGATCCTCGAATGCTCCGGCGAACCTGCAACAAACCGAGCCGGGAGGGGTGTCCCGGCGACGGCCCTCCGACGCTCAAGTCAGGCGAGGAATAACAAAGAGGTGGTTTAGAAACAGAAGACTCGTGTACCTTCGGTTGAAGAAATGGAGGCCTTATATAGACCTCTCGAATGAGCCTGGGCACACCAATCGAAGCGATCACCTGCTTTCGACCATGCCTAGGTGTGGGTCTGTCAGAAGGGCATCCATAAGACCATACTACTACTGTATCAACCTTTCCGTGACGTGATGGTGGGGCCTTTAATAGTGCCATCTTGCATACAGTCTAATCATCATGCCTTTGCTGACATATCATATCCCGAGCCGAGCGAATAGGCCGCTCGGCTAACCACTGTTCCCTCGCCACGATTCCGGCCCAGCGGACACCTCCGCTCGGCCATTCGATTCCGGCTGAGCGGACACCTCCGCTCGGCCATTCGGCTCCGGTTCTTCTGCTTTGGCGTCGGAAACCCAAACCTTTGGCTGGGTAATCTCTGGTTCCGCTCGGACGGGACCCCATCTGTGGGTCCCCCATTCTTACCGCCGGATCACTTGCCTCCCCTTCAAGTCTAGTCGAAGGAGGCAGTGAGTCCGACTGACTGTACTGTGTGTCCGAGCGAGCGGTCGTCGCCTTATCGCTGCTGCTGATATCCCTTGAGCCGTTCGGCCCTCATGCCAAATTTATCCGCTCGATCTTTAACGACGGAGCTCGTCGGCGCGGATATTTATAGTTGGTCAGTGCGGCTCTCGATCTTTAACGACGGAGCTCGTCGGTCTTCCGCTCGGGGATTTATAGACGCCGGCTCGTCTCTCGATTTTTAACGTCGGAGCTCGACGACACGGATATTTATAGCCGGTCGGTGCGGCTCTCGATCTTTAACGACGAAGCTCGTCGGTCTTCCGCTCGGGGATTTAAAGACCCCGGCTCATCTCTCGATTTTTAACGTCGGAGCTCGACGGCGCGGATATTTATAGCCGGTCGGCGCAGCTCTCGATCTTTAACGACGGAGCTCGTCGGCGCGGATATTTATAGCCGGTCGGCGCGGCTCTCGATCTTTAACGACGGAGCTCGTCGGTCTTCTGCACGGGGATTTATAGACGCGTCGGCTCGTCTCGATTTTAACGCCGGAGCTCGACGACGCGGATATTTATAGCCGGTCGGCGAGGCTCTCGATCTTTAACGTCGGAGCTCGACGGCGCGGATATTTATAATCGGTCTCCGCTCGATCTTTAACGACGGAGCTCGTCGGTTATTCGCTAGGCGCGGCTCTTGATCTTTAACGTCGGAGCTCGACGGCGCGGATATTTATAACCGGTGGGCGTGGCTCTCGATCTTTAACGACGGAGCTCGTCGGTCTTCCGCTCGGGGATTTATAGACGCCGGCTCGTCTCTCGATTTTTAACGTCGGAGCTCGACGGCGCGGATATTTATAGCCGGTCGGCGCGGCTCTCGATCTTTAACGTCGGAGCTCGACGGCGCGGATATTTATAGCCGGTCGGCGCGGCTCTCGATCTTTAACGACGGAGCTCGTCGGCGCGGCTCTCGATCTTTAACGTCAGAGCTCGACAGCGCGGATATTTATAGCCGGTCGGCGCGGCTCTCGATCTTTAACGACGGAGCTCGTCGGTCTTCCGCTCGGGGATTTATAGACGCCGGCTCGTCTCTCGATCTTTAACGTCGGTGCTCGACGGCGCGGTTATTTATAGCCGGTCGGCGCGGTTCTTGATTTTTAACGACGGAGCTCGTCGGTCTTCCGCGCGGATATTTATAGCCGGTCGGCGCGGCTCTACGGTTTAACGTCTGGGCTAGACGGCCTTCGGCGCGGATATTTATAGCCGGTCGGCGCGGCTCTACGGTTTAACGTCTGGGCTAGACGGTCTTCGGCGCGGATATTTATAGCCGATCGGCGCGGCTCTACGGTTTAACGTTGGGCTAGACGGCCGTTAAGGCTAATTTTAACGCTCCCGTTCGGCGCAGCTTAAAATATACAGAATTAGCGCCATATTACACCACTTTGCTTCCCGCACGTGGCCTTCGGTTTTTGTGTCGATGCTCGGGTATCGTACGCCCGGCCGAACGGCACGGGGTCTTCCGCATTGAGCATTTTGGCTCGGATAATTTACCTCCGTCCGAACGGTACGGGGCCTTCGATTCTCAAGCTCTTGACTCAACCAATTTACCTTCGGCCGACCGGCGCGGGGCCTTCGTTCGGAAAATTACGATGAATTCTACTCCCGAAAGAAACTATATCTGAAAAACTAACCTGCCGATCAGCATAAGATCTAACGCAATTTCTCAACTCCCGAATACCCGTGGAGTGTGGTGGATACAATGTACTTCGTCGAAATTTATCTAAGGCCAGGAGGATGGCGAAACTTCCCGGTCGGTCCTCCATGGCCGCTCGGCCTACCAGAGATGGAGGCGGCCTGCTGCTTTATCCTTTTACTTGAGCCTTCTGCTCCCATTGCTCCACGAGCCTTCGTCAGCGAGCGCCGGGCTCGGATACTATACCTCCAGCCGAACGGCTCGAGGCCTTCTTCATCAAGCCAAGAGCGCTTGGCTCGTATCTTATACATCATGAAGATAGGCCGCTCGGCCAATAATTCCAATTGCGAACATTATAACATTTTGCCTTCTACATTTCAAATATACAACCAAACGGAAAATATACAGCACATATTCTATTGGTGCACCTCTCGCCCTGCCCCGGACAGGCTGGAGATAATTTGTGCTTCATGGTGGATCCAAGTGCCAATCCCTCTTCATCCGCTCGGCGGCTCGTCCACCCAACTTCCTCGTATGCGGTCGATTCATCGCCTGACATCAAACTCCCGCTCTTGAGGTTCCAGAAGGAGGGGCTTGCTATAAGTCGAATTCGGGAGATGAAGTATCTGCTTTTGAGGGAAATGGAACTGTGGCAGTCGGTGCTTCCGCTCGGGAGAAGCGTCTGCTTGGAGGGTTTTGCCCTTCCTATGAACCCGAACGGGAGGCTCATCAGATGAAGATCCTTGCTCCCTGTGAGCGGGTGCGATTTCTGGGGGAGTACGGAAGAGTGCCTGAGGGAACCCTCCTGTTGAAACATATTCCGGGCGGTCTGCAAGGTTTGCTGTTGCGCTCGCTCAGCCTGTGCTTTCTCCTTTTGCTGCGCCACTATCTTGGCTGCCCTCGCCTCGACTATGGCGTCCAACTCTTCTTGTGAGAGTGCCACGGTATGTATTCTTCCAGCCTCGTCCATCGTTCCCGTTCGGATGCAGGAGCATTCCCACAGACGGCGCCAAATTGATCCTGTCCGAACCAGGGGTCAACGAACGCTGGGGATGCGGCGCTCCCTGCTAGATCCTCGAATGCTCCGGCGAACCTGCAACAAAACCGAGCCGGGAGGGGTGTCCCGGCGATGGCCCTCCGACGCTCAAGTCAGGCGAGGAATAACAAAGAGGTGGCTTAGAAACAGAAGACTCGTGTACCTTCGGTTGAAGAAATGGAGGCCTTATATAGACCTCTCGAATGAGCCTGGGCACACCAATCGAAGCGATCACCTGCTTTCGACCATGCCTAGGTGTGGGTCTGTCAGAAGGGCATCCATAAGACCATACTGCTACTGTATCAACCTTTCCGTGACGTGATGGTGGGGCCTTTAATAGTGCCATCTTGCGTACAGTCTAATCATCATGCCTTTGCTGACATATCATATCCCGAGCCGAGCGAATAGGCCGCTCGGCTAACCACTGTTCCCTCACCACGATTCCGGCCGAGCGGACACCTCCGCTCGGCCATTCGGCTCCAGTTCTTCTGCTTTGGCGTCGGAAACCCAAACCTTTGGCTGGGTAATCTCTGGTTCCGCTCGGACGGGACCCCATCTGTGGGTCCCCCATTCTTACCGCCGGATCAACAATCATCTTATAATTGGTACTAGGGCTAATACTAACATATATGCAGCATGGAAATCATATGCAACAATCTTAGATCAAACAAGTGCAACATATCATAATCACATATAGCTAGTAACTACAAGATATGTATGAAAATATATCTCCACAGATGCACCGTGCATCATATGCAAAAATGCGTAGGCATGCCACATTGTCACCCCGCCACCACTCCAGACACCACGACCCCTGTATGGTCGAGAGGCTTGGGTCTATGACAACTGTACTACCCTCCAGATACCACTATATAGTGGCTGAGGCAGACAGTTCGTTAAGTAGTTATCTAACTACATAGCATCAGGGTCCCTGACTACTCACATCTCTAACCCCTTGACTACTGTACCCTCCAGATACCACTACTCATGAGTGGCTGAGGCTGATAGAGTATAACACTAAGTGGCCAAGTGAGCACGACAGAACCAGCTCCACTCCTAGCTACCACTCTCCCATAGTAGCCAAATGGATAGCTATAAATATGACTGACAGCTCTCTCACACCACAAGGGAGACTTTGGTTGTTAGCATGCAATGCAATGATAGACATGATGTAAATAATCATAATACAGACATAGTCATCATTAATGCAGCACCTTAATCCATCATAAATACCTCTAGTACAATGATCAATCTAACACCTATATCTATAGGTATAAGTAGATCTAACTAGTGTCTACTAAGTAACAAATACAATGAGTAACAACACCAGACAGGTACACACCATACACATACTGAAGGCGCTAGAATTCCGTTCTGTTTCAATTTTGCCTGTACAAAAATTGTACAAGTACAGAACTTTTCCTAGCAACCAGCATGTTCGATCAGACATGTGTTTGATCAATCGAGCAAGTACTTGACGGATCAAAGCACACCTTGATCGAAGCACAAGATCGCTGGCCTCATGTGTTGGTATTCAGGATCGATACAAAGAAAACTAAACTAATTATACAGCGAAATCAAAGAACTAGTTGTACCTTTCCTTTGTAGTTAAAGACCTCTTGATCTTTTATTGTATTCCTCTCCTTTTCATGGACATCGTGTGGACAACGATCTACCAAGATAACAAACACCCTTCCCTTCTTTGTTTCCAAACCGCCGACCACCAAGAGAAGCTCTACGATGAGGCACCTTCTCCTCTTCTTCTTCTTTTCCAAGCCGCTGTCCACAAAGGATGCTAAGCAAGGGGTGCCGGCCCTAGCAAGGAAGAGGCGTCGGTCCTAGCAAAGGAGGAGGCGCTGGCCCTAGCAAGGAGGAGAATCGCCGGCCCTAGCAAGGAGAAGAGGCGCCGACCCTAGCAAGGAGAAGAGAATTGTGGGAAAATTAGGTTTTAGGGGGCGCCACCTACTCCCTTTTATAATCCTTGCCGCCAGCCCTAGGAAGGTGAGATTAACCAAAAACAAAATGTGGATGGGTGGATGCGAGGCTTTATATAGAGACTACAACAGGGACCTAGAGGAGGAATTGGTTTAGCCTCCTGATGGGCTTAGCCTTCCTGTGTTCAGTTCAAACACTCAACTCAAGTCCATCAATAATAACCCATACCATTAAAGGGTTATTATTGAACTACCATACCAATCCCATATTACAATATGAGTTCCTTCTTATTATGAGTCTGTTAAGCTCCCTGTGTTTAAGATATCGTATGCCCGTTAATTAAATGAGTTACTGAAAACTCAATTAATTAACATCTGATTCCAAGAGTAGTACCACTCAACTTTATTATCATGCCAGACTAAGTCCACCTGCAGGTTTATATGATGATCCTTATGAGCTCCTCAAGGGGACATCATCAACCTAAATAATTAGGACACAGATTCCTTTTATAATCAACAACACACCATATAAACAGTATTATCTCCCAACTCATTGAGCCTATTGATTTAACGAAATCTCACCCATTGATAAGTTAAAGAAATAAATACTAAGTATACATGCTTGTTATTATATAGGGATTAAGAGGACGCACATCTATAATAACAGATGTTTTGTTCTTTTATGTAGTCAGTACAAATCAAACAACCTCAAACGGTCCTGCTCAATACACACATAGTGTATTAGTGTAATTTTGTAGTCAAGACAGACTAATATCAAATTACACTACAACCGTTCCAATGGTTTACCCCAATCCATCTTGGTTGTGAGCTACTATTTATAATTTATAAGGAACCGAGAACATGATCTTCTGTGTGGCACCACATACCATGTTATCTACAATATAAATTAAATGGACAACTGCATTGACATATATATAAATATAAAATGCAAACATTTGACCAAAGTGATTCTCATTTCAAAATATTTCAAAATAGATGTTCATACAAAAGCTAGGCTTATAGTATACATCTCAACAATCTCCCATTTATACTAAAAGACTATGTTGCCATAAATGCTGCCATACATCTAATTCCCATCCCCTCAACATGCCTATCAAAAGCTCTCGCTGGAAGGGTCTTAGTGAAATGATCTGCTAGGTTATCTTCGGATGTAATCTTGGCGACAACAACCTCTTCTTGTTTTACGATGTCTCATAACAGGTGGTACTTGCACTCAATGTGTTTACTTACCTTATGAGCTCGTGGTTCCTTCGAGTTTGCTACTGCACCACTATTGTCACAATAAATTGTGATAACTTTGGGCATACTAGGAATCACATCTAAGTCCATCAAGTTTCTGAGTCATACAGCTTCTTTGGCTGCCTCAGAGGCTGTCACATACTCAGCTTCCATTGTGGAGTCTGAAATGCATTTTTGCTTAACACTCCTCCATGCTATGGCTCCACCTCCTAAAGTAAACACATACCCCGAGGTTGATTTACTACTGCCCCTATCTGATTGGAAGTCCGAATCCGTGTAACGCACAGAGAGCAAATCATCTGCCTGGTAAACCAGCATATAACCTCTAGCCCTTTTCAGGTACTTTAATATATGCTTTACGGCAGTCCAATGTCTCGGTCCTGGGTTACTTTGATATCTGCTAACCATGCCCATGGTAAAATAGATATCCGGTCTCGTACATAGCATCACATACATTAGGCTTCCTACAGCCGAAGCATAAAGAACTGCCTTCATCTCCTCTATCTCCTTTGGTGTCTTATGACACATCTTTTTACATAAAAGTACTTCATGCCAAAAAGGTAGAAATCCTTTCTTGGAGTTTTGGATGCTAAAACGAGCTAGGATAATATCGATGTATGAAGCTTGGGATAAGCACAACATCCTTTTCTTGTGATTCCTTATTACTTTAATCCCAAGAATATGCCCACATTCTTCCAAGTCCTTCATATCAAACTACTTGGACATCCATACTCTTACATCTGACAACACTTTGACATTGTTGCCAATGAGTAAAATGTCATCTACGTATAGTACAAGAAATACCACCACGTTTTGGTCACTTTTCTTGTATACACAAGACTCATCCGGACATTAAATGAATCCATGAGATTGGATCACTTCATCAAAATGGATGTTCCAAGATCTTGAAGCTTACTTCAGTTCATAAATGGACTGATTGAGCTTACATACAAGATGCTCTTTGCCTTTCACAATGAATCCCTCTGGTTGCTTCATATAGATATTTTCTTCAAAACTTCCGTTAAGGAAAGCTGTCTTGACATCCATTTGCCAAACCTCATAATCCATATGAGCAACAATAGATAAAAGAATCCGGATAGACTTAAGCATGGCTACCGGCGAAAAAATTTCCTCATAATCGATTCCCTCTTTCTGAGTATACCCCTTCGTAAAAAGCCTTGCTTTAAAGGTTTCCACCTTCTCGTCTGTTCCTCTTTTCCTTTTGTAGACCCATTTACATCCAATGGCTTTTACACCATTTGGTGGTTCTACAAGCTCCCAGACCTGATTAGAATGCATAGATTTTATTTCAGAGTTCATTGCACTTTGCCAAGATGCTGCATCTTTATCTTGGAGTGCTTTATCATATGTCCAGGGATTAGCTTCATGTTCACCAGGGATCAAGTCCAAAGACTCTACCAAAAATATGAATCTTTCAGGTTGTCTAATAACCCTCCCACTATGACGAGACACTACTTGTAATTGCGCATCATTTGTGACACGTGTTATAGTTACTTGTGGTATCTCATCTTGTACCGTTGGTACTAATGTAGAAGTGTCCTCTCTTATTTCCTCAAGAACAATTTTACTCATGGGATTGTGGTTCATTACATAGTCCTCTTCTAAAAATCGGGCATTGGTGCTAACAATGACCTCCTGATCTTTAGGACTATAAAACAAACCACTTTTCATTCCTCTAGGATATCCCACGAACAAGCGAACTTCTATACGTGATTCCAACTTATCAGCGTCTCCCTTTAGCACATGTGCTGGACTATCCCAAATTCGAATGTGTTTCAAACTAGTCTTATGCCCATTCCATAATTTTGTGGGAGTAGAGGGTATTGACTTAGAAGGTACCAAGTTCAGAATATATGCCACCGTTTCTAGAGCATATCCCCAAAATGAATTTGGTAATTCTGAATAACTCATCATTGATCTAACTATGTCCATAAGAGTCCTATTCCTTCGTTCTGCCACACATTCTGTTGGGGTGTACCAGGTGCAGACATTTGGGATTGAATCCCGGCCTCTGATAAGTAACTCCTAAACTCTCCTAAGAGGTACTCTCCACCACGATCAGACTGTAGTGTCTTGATACTTTTACCATGACATTTCTTCACATCAGCCTTGTACTCTTTGAACTTATCAAAGCACTCAAACTTGCGGCGCATCAAGTAAATGTAACCATATTTCGAATAGTCATCTATAAAAGAGACAAAGTATTCGAAACCACCTCTTGTCTGGATAGTCATAGGCCCACACAAATCAAAATGAACCAATTCCAACACTTCTTTAGCTCTATACCCCTTTATCTTAAAAGGCCTCTTGGTCATTTTTCCTTCCAAGCAAGACTCGCAGGCAGAACTGCTCAAAACTCTTGAGCAACATTTGTAGAATGATATCGACCTGGGTTTCCCCATCGATTTCAGCTCTAAGGACTTCCATCTCATTCAAATGAGCCAGCATCTTGAGGATATGATCCCTTACAGGTGTCCCCTCAGTCATGGTGGTCATCATTAAGTTTCTCATGGCCTCCTGCTTGGCAACCCGATTCTGGTGTCCGAAGAAATCCTTGAGATTGAGCATCATGTCATAGGCAGTGGGTATGACCTGATGCTGATGTTTTATCACATTTGACATAGAAGCCAAAATGTAACACCGCGCCATCTCATCTGCCTTGACCCATTTCCTATGTCTCTCTATCTCCTCTTCACTAGAATCCTTATCAGGCACACTAGGGCAGTCCCCAAGAAGCACGAACTTGTATTCTTCAGCAGTTAAGACAATGCCCAAGTTCCGTTTCCAATCAATATAATTTGGATCAGTAAGTTTATTTTTTTTAAAAAAATAATAGCAAGAGAATTGAAAGCCATTTTGAAATCCTAAGAATCACAAAATAAAATATTTGGTTAAAACTTTAGAATTTAAAATAATATTGATTCCTCAAATAATATAATTTAAATTCACCAACACCTCAAAACACCGTGAATTTCATATGCTACGATAGTGTGGACGTATACTAATTCAAACATTTGTAAGAGGAGGTTTTACCCATTAATTTTATTATCTTGTCAACCTAACTATATGACAAATAAAATTAATAGTTGGTTCATCTTCGACCACACAAATAATAATAGTGACTACGATGAAGAGGATACTATTAAATGCGCCTAAGTGTATACCAATACTTGATACTTAATCCATTAATTAGGATTATGCCCCTTCAGATGGAGAAGATCACACATACCTAAATAATTTCCTATAATCATCCATAAAGGAAGTTTGATCTAGTAATCTGCAAACAAACTCATCCGATATGGAGGAAGTCACTTAAAGCCAACACATAAGTTTGAATGCATCACTTACAAACCAGTAATGGAGACCGTGGAATTTATTTAAATAATCTCTCTCCTACTTAGTTATTTAAATTGAGGAATTTTAACATGCACACACATCAAAACACATAAAAACAACATTACAACATATAAAAACAACATATAAAGGCAATAAATATGAAAATAAAATTTCTAACTATTATGGCCTCATCCATTGTTGTCCTCCAATATGCCGCCAATGGATCAAGCCATCGCGTCTATCTTGCTTCCTTCTTCGCCACACCTTTGGTCCTCAAAATAGCACCAAGCATAGTAAGGATACAAGCCACAACAAAAAAGAAATAAAAATTTACATTTATCGATCCTATATTCCACAAAGAAATTTACATGTAATCTAGATTGAACAGAATGTAAAAAATAATACAACAACCAACTGTATTTAATTATTACAATCATGCACAACACAAAACAACCTCGACATGCCCGAGGGTTCAAATCATACACAAACACAAAAAGTCATAATAGTTGGACCTAGGACGCCTGCAACCACGGAGTTAATCTTTCTTGCACATCCTACTATTATCCTGCCTTTCCTTATATATGAGCAGTGCATAATTTAATCGAAAACCAATCACATAGAGCCAGAAAACCTTGCTCTGATACCACTTGAAGGCGCTGGAATTTCGTTCTATTTCAATTTCCCCTGTACAAAAATTATACAAGTACAAAACTTTTCCTAGCAACCCGCATGTTTGATCGGACATGTGTTTGATCAATCGAGCAAGTACTTAACGAATCAAAGCACACCTAGATCGAAGCACAAGATCGCTAGCCTCTTATATTGGTATTCAGGATCGATACAAAGAAAACTAAACTAATTACACAACGGAATCAAAGAACTAGTTGTACCTTTCCTTTGTAGCCAAAGACCTCTTGATCTTCTGTTGTATTCCTCTCCTCTTCTTGGACGTCGTGTGGACGACGATCTACCAAGATAACAAACACCCTTCCCTTCTTTGTTTCCAAATCGCCGACCACCAAGAGAAGCTCTAGGATGAGGCACCTTCTCCTCTTCTTCTTCTTTTCCAAGCTGCCGTCCATAAAGGATGCTAAGCAAGGGGTGTTGACCCTAGTAAGGAAGAGGTGCTGGCCCTAGCAAAGGAGGAGGCGTCGACCCTAGCAAGGAGGAGAAGCGCCAGCCCTAGCAAGGAGAAGAGGTGCCAGCCCTAGCAAGGAGAAGAGGCGCTGACCCTAGCAAGGAGAAGAGGCGCTGCCCCTAGCAAGGAGAAGCACTGACCCTAGCAAGGAGGAGAAGCGCCAACCCTAGCAAGGAGAAGAGGCACCGACCCTAGCAAGGAGAAGAGGCGCCGACCCTAGCAAGGAGAAGAGGCGCATGCCCTAGCAAGGAGGAGAAGAGAATAGTGGGAAAATTAGGTTTTAGGGGGCGCCACCTACTCCCTTTTATAATCCTTGTCGCCGGACCTAGGAAGGTGAGATTAACCAAAAATAAAACGTGGATGGGTGGATGCGAGGCTTTATATAGAGGCTACAACAAGGACCTAGAGGAGGAATTGGTTTAGACCTCCTGATGGGCTTGGGCTTCCTGTGTTCGGCCCAAACACTCAACTCAAGTCCATCAATAATAACTCATACCACTAAAGGGTTATTATTGAAATACCACACCAATCCCATATTATAATATGAGCTTCTTCTTATCATGAGTGCATTAATCTCTCTGTGTTTAAGATATCGTATATCCGTTAATTAAATGAGTTACTGATAACTCAATTAATTAACATTTTATTCCAAGAGTAGTACCACTCAACTTTATTATCATGCCGGACTAAGTCCACCTGTAGGATTTATATAATAATCCTTATGAGCTCCTCAAGGGGACATCAACAGCCTAAATAATTAGGATACAGATTCATTCTATAATCAACAACACACTATATAAATAGTACTATCGCCCAACTCATGGAGCCTATTGATTTAACGAATAAATCTCACCTATTGATAAGTTAAAGAAATAAATACTAAGTATACGTGCTTGTGATTATATAGGGATTAATAGGATGCACATGCATAATAACAGAAGTTTTGTTCTTTTATATAGACAATACAAATCAAACAACCTCAAATGGTCCTACTCAATACACACATAGTGTACTAGTGTAATTTTATAGTCAAGACAGACTAATACCAAATTACACTACAACCGTTCCAATGGTTTGTCCCAATCCATCTTGGTTGTGAGCTACTATTTATAATTTATAAGGAACTGATAACATGATCTTCTGTGTGGCACCACACACCATGTTATCTACAATATAAATTAAATGGACAACTGCATTGACATATATATAAATATAAAATGCAAACATTTGACCAAAGTGATTCTCATTTCAAAATATTTCAAAACAGATGTTCATACAAAAGCTAGGCTTATAGTATACATCCTAACAGTATCATGTTGATTATATCCATGTGGTATGTGCACACGTGTCTGGTATATACTATTGGAGGATCATGTTGATTCTATTGTACCTATGTTGTGGGAGTTGTTGCATTGATGATCATTGTATCGATATCATGGTTATTTACATCATGTTCATCATTGCACTATATTCTTGCTGACAACCATTGCTCCTTAGTATGAGTTAGTTTGACAACCATTGCTCCCTTTTGGTATGAGCTAGCTTGATGGCTATTGTTCACATATGGTATGAGTTAGTTTGATGACCATTGCTTCCTTGCGGTATGAGCTAGTTTAATAATCATTGCTCCCTTACGCTATGAGCTAGTTTGACGGCCATTGCTCCCATGTGGTATGAGATAGTTTGATGACCATTGCTCTCTTGTAGTCGGAGCTAGTTGGCAGTGATTATTATACATCTGGATCTGCATGTCTCCTATCGACAAGGGCTCTCTCCCATTGTAGAGTGAAGTTAGAGCCAGTCGACGGTGAGTGTTGTATCCTGGGCTGCCCATAGTGATCTGTGGTAGAGTAATCTCGTGCAGCCTGTAGCTAGATAGCTACTTCATACCTGCCCACAGTGATTTGTGGTAGAGTAATCTCGTGCAAATAGAGACTCTAACATTTTGGACTACCCACAGTGATCTGTGGTAGAGTGATCTAGCACAGTCTCTAGATAGATAGCTTGATGTCTTGGTTACTTATATTTTCTTGTGGAGGAGCGTCACTCCCATATATGTTGGTTTGCTTATGGTTTTATTCTCGGATTATGATACCCTGGGCTACCCACAGTGATCTGTGGTAGAGTAATCTCGTGTAACTTATAGCTAGATAGCTACTTCCTATCTACCCACAGTGATCTATGGTAGAGCAATCTCGTACAGATAGAGACCCTGACATTTCGGACTACCCACAGTGATATGTGGTAGAGTGATCTCGTGCAGTCCCTAGCTAGATAGCTAGATGTCTTGGCCACTTGTGGATTGTTTATGGTGGAGTGTTGCTCTCATATACTGTGGATTGTTTGAGGTGGAGCGTTGCTCCCACATACTGTGGATTGCTTGTGGTGGAACATTGCTCCCACATACGACGAATTGCTTGTCATGGAGCGTTGCTCTCATATATGACATATTCTTGTAATGGAGCGATGCTCTCACATTTGATGATCTATTACTGTTTATTATACATGGTTATACTGTTATATATATATTACCCAAGTGTTATGAGCAGGTTTGTTACTGATCCCTAGTGAGTTACTGATCATTATACTGTTTGTGTTAGACTGGTACGGGTATGTATATTTGTTATGTCATATATATATGATCACGTTCTTATTTCCTACTGAAACTGTATATCTTTGATCGTCTTACACTTTTGTCCATGTACTACCATGTTCTTATTACTTGCTGAGTGATCCGCACTCACCACCCCTTGTACTATTTTTTCTTTTGCCGTGTAACAGGTAAATGATGGAGGAGTTGCTTGGAGAATCCTGGTTGCTAGTCCTACGTCACATCCGAGATCAATTTTTCATGCTATTTCATATTACGCTATTGGTACTTTATATTTGGATTTGGTATTATGCTATATTGTTTTGTATATGATTTTGAGCCTTGTGACCACTTTTATTCGGTTTGGGTTTCATTGTGGTGTTAGTCATGCCGGCATGAAGTCAGTCTATTATGTTGTGTTATTTTTTTTTATGTTTTGCTTATGTCTTCCGTTGTGTTTTGTTTCAGCAGTGCGGACTGTTTATCAACTGCGTGGGTGTGTTTACTTCTAGCCGTGTGGGCTGTTAATAGTTTGTCAGTAGTCTTGTGACATTGTATACATGTTTTATTTATCACTGCTACAGGGGAGGTGTTGTCCGTTTGTCGAACAAGGACTCTTCTAGGGTGTGACACTTGTATCTGCAACCAACGTAATATCTTTTTCAACCGAAAATATATTAGTTTGTTCGTGAAGTTCAAATTATAAAAATAGCTCATCTAGTATAATTAAAGAAAGGTCATTAAATACTTTGTAAGCATCTACCATTAATGCTCACAAGGTATTCCTCGGAAAAGTATTTAATATGTACCTTATTATATCACGATTCTCTACCTTCTGGTCGATTGCATGTAGTCTGTTAAGCATGTCTTGGATCCAAGCGTGGAGCTGACTTACCAACTCACCATCCTATATTTTAATATTGTATAACTTATTTAAAATTAAGTCTCGTTTACTTATATTAGTGTCGGAGGTGCCCTCATGCAGCTCGATTAACTTTTCCTATAATTCCTTGGCGCTGTTGAAGGGGTCAACCCGGTTCAACTCTTCTTTGGTTAAGCCACATTGAAGGGTCTAGCTAGGTTGCCTTTACATTAGCTTCGATCTTCTTTATTATGCTTTGATCCCAATTTTCGCATGATACTGGTTTTCCAGTGTCGTCGAATGGAAGTGCGAAGCCGGTTTGGATGATGATCCATATCTTGACTTATATTTTAAGGTGGTACTCCCTTCAGCTCTTCTAGTAGATGAAACCTTCGTCAGAGAAGAGTGGTGGGTGTGCGGTGTTATAGCTTTCTTGGTATGCCATTTGAAAAATAAATCTAGCACACAACAAAACAAGTAGACTTGGTCTTGGATTAGCAGTGCGGAATAAAGAACTCATGACAAACTAAAATAACTCGAGTGATTTTGTACCAACTTTGAGAAATAAAAAAACTCGATTGCGAGAAAAATGATCAAAAGGGGAAATTGTACTGATTCCGATCAACTCCAAAAAATTTAAAAATAATATCACAAAAAAATTTCTTGAATAGTGGTTTCACTGATTCGAAGCAACCCCACTTTGATATCAATTGTAGAATCGAAAGTGCTAGAAGGGGGTGAATAACGCTCATGACTTTTACTTTTTGGAAAAGATTCATGTAAGAGTTTGTGTACCTAAAATATAGAAAGAAGGAAAAAACAACCAATCTAACACAATCAAGCTTTACTTGGTTCAGAGCTTATTGTTGGTGCGGTTAGCACTAACGGTCTAACTCAAATTTTGATGAATGACAAATTAGGCTAAGTTAGTGTTGTTGTTGATCTACCACTCTGACCGAGTGTACAGGAGAAGCCCAGACAGGTCGACGGGCTGACCTGATGTCTGACACGAAGCCCAGCTAGGTCGACGGACCGACCGGATAGCTAGCATGAAGTCCAAACTGGTCGACGGGCTGACCGGACGTTTGGCACGAAATCCAGCTAGGTCGATGGGCTGACCAGATAGCTGTCACGAAGTCCAGATGGGTCGAAGGGCTGACCTGACGTCTGGAAGGTAAGTAAAGATAAGTCACTGGAGGAGAGTGACTGTGAGGACGCGTTCCCGGGAAGGGAACTTAGGCGCCGATCTGACTTCGAACCATTTCAGAACTCTAAGCCAAGATTCTGACTAGATTCCGGTCTCGGAGAGACGGAATCTAATTAATGCTCTTTTTCTGTTAAACTATGAACTGTGCTAATAATCTATTTTGCAGGATATATATTTACCTCAGACTAACATTTTCTTGCAGGAAGGAAGCTCCTGGAAATCAAGGTCCGGGCGCCCAGGAGGTACCCGGAGGAAAAAAGTTATCCCCAACGTCGCTGTGCCAGGTGGAGATCGCTGGTTGGCTCGGCTATGTCACTCCAGGGCGCCCTGAAGGTTCCAGGCGCCCCGAACCTCCTTTATAAGGAGGGTCAAGGCTGGAGTCAGAACAACAACTTAGAATCCGCTCTCCTGTGCTCCTGCGATGCTACAAAGCTCCGACAATGCTCTGCTCTTTTAGTTTCTTCCTTTGTCGGTATTGTTTTGTTTTTTCATTGGCATTCTTGTACTTAGTTTGTAATAATTTCTAAATTGCTAGTGAATTGCCCATCGAAAGCACCCTTGTGTGCGGGCCTTGGAGTAGGAGTCGTCAAAGGCTCCGAACCAAGTAAATCGAACTGTGTTAGCATTACTTTTCGCTTATACATTTTCCGCTGCGTAATCTCTCGATTTTATTTAAATCGATATTCACCCCCTCTATCAAACGATCATGATTCAACAAGTGGTATCAGAGTAGGTACCGCTCTGATTTGGTGCAACCACCAATCAGGCAAAGGGGGTGTTTTTTTAAAGAAAAATTTAAATATCATTTTTTTTCCTCCAAAACTATTTTTGAAAAATATATCGTTATATTTTCACCACTGCTTAGTATTGACAAAATATTACATTTTCAAAATTTTGAAATAATATTTTTTTATTAATATTTTATTATTTTTTTTCAAAATTAGTGCAATACTATATTTTTTCCAGCACTGTTAATCCAAGACCAAGTCTTGGCACCACTTTTTAGTTTTCCATCTTCAGCATTCAATGACTCTTCAAGTGTTGGGACTTTTGGGCCGCAAAAATCGCTTTTTGCGTTGCGGAAACCCCGAAATCTTGCCACCGAATCTGTGCGAAACTTAAAATAAATTCATGTACTTGTTTCTATCCTAGATCTACTCTAGATCTACATGGTAGAGATTTTATACCTTTGATGCGAAGCCCTTCGCTTATCCCGCTTGTTCAAGGTTGCCGGATCTCGAGAGTGTCAAGTGAACACTCCTCTATATGTATCCACACGAACAACGAGATGGAGAAAAGACACTAGAGTGTGCTAGCACTCTTTGTGGCTCACGACAATGGAGGAAGAGAGGGAGAGTAGAGAGGAAGAGATGAGGAAGAAGAAGGAGTGAATGAGCACACAATTGCATTCACTTGCAATCAATTGGTCGACCACTTCATGGAGAGGTTATAAACCTCCATGGGATACCAAGAGTCATGGCTCTTGGTCTCCCTCATGAGGTGGCACACACACATAAGCCAACCTTGATGATGTGGAACATCATCATTGGCCCACCTTATGCCAACAGATAAATGATGTGGCATTGGCCAAGTCAAACTTGACCTTTCATCTTCCCTCTCAAGTCAAGTCAAACTTGACCTCTTATCTCCCATGGTTGATCAAATCTAACCATTGGTTCAAGTCAATTTGATTTAATGAATCTCTATTCATTGAATTAAATTGACTCAATGAGTCCAAGTCTAAATTAGACTCATTAAACACATGAATCAAATTGAGTCTAACTCAATTAGTTTAATTTGGATTACTCTTAATCTAACTTGGTTCATCACATGAACCTAATCCTCTTGGTTCACCAAATGGACCTAATCTCCATCTAATTTCCCTTTGTGTGTGACCCTATAGGTTCTTGTAACGTTGACAATGCTCCTAAACTCATTTAGAAGCATAAGTAATGAGCAGTATCTAGCAACACATCATTACTACCCAAGTTACAAGAATGTTGAGATCCAACATCACCTTTGTGACTACTAATTGTGACCCTTCACAATATATGATAATGTCCTTCTATCCTTGACATCTAGATTGATCAATGTGAGACATAGACCGTGTCATCCTCTAATCAATCTAAATCTTGAACTCCAAGTAGACTCACTCTAAACAAATGAGCTCAATATCTCATATTGACTCATTTGGGCATGACCATGCACTTAGTGGTCTCACTCTATCAAGAATGATGATGTCACTCCCGTCATATAGGAGGGATAGATCCCCTCTACATCACTCACATCCCTCCGCATAATTTGTTACATACCCAGTAATCGCCTTTATAGTCCACCCAGTTACGGGTGATGTTTGACGAAGCCAAAGTATGCAACTCCTTATGTAGGGAACCATGGTGACTTCAGGTCCAAGGACTAATAGTCATACTAATAGCCACATGAGAAAGTATATGACACTCATATAACGATCTATAATACTTTCTCATGGCGGGTCATTCAGTATACATTCTCCAATGCATACCCATGTGTCAACTTGATATCTCTATATCCATGACTTGTGAGATCAAGTCATTGAGTTGACCTACATGTTAGTCTCGTCACATTAACATTGTCCCTGAATGTTAATACTTGACTAGGAATGATTAAGAGTAGTGTTCTCTATATCATCTCACTATCGATTCAACCAATCGATTGATATAGATATGAACCTTCTACTCAAGGACCCTATTATACTTAGTTATTTGGCACCAATACAAGTAAGTATAATAACCATAAAGAAATGTCTTTATAAACATATAGGAATATGATACATCAAGTCCATACAACAATCATTACATGATTGGCTCTAGGGCTCTAACTAACAATCTCCCACTAGCACTAGTGTCAATCAGTGTAGGCTCTAAGGCCCAATGACCTAGTGTGACCATCATGCTTTATCTGTGCCAAAGCCTTGGTCAAGGGATCAGCGATGTTAGCTTCTGTGGGTACTCTGCAAATCTTCACATCTCCTCTATCGATAATCTCTCGAATAAGATGGAAGCGCCGTAGTATGTGTTTGGTCCGCAGGTGTGAGCGAGGTTCCTTAGCTTGTGCAATTGCTCCATTGTTGTCACAATAGAGCTCTATAGGATTAGCTATGCTAGGAACCACCCCAAGCTCAGTAATGAACTCGCGGATCCAAACTGCCTCCTTTGCTGCTTCTGATGCAACAATATACTCGACTTCTGTTGTAGAATCAGCAACTGTGTCCTGCTTCGAACTCTCCCAGCTCACAACACCACCATTCAAGAAAAACACGAACCCAGACTGCGATCTATAGTCATCCTGGTCAATTTGAAAGCTAGCATTACTGTAACCCTTTACAGCTAGCTCATTATCGCCTCCATATATCAAGAAATATTCTTTAGTCCTTCTTAAGTACTTAAGAATATTCTTGACTGCTATCCAGTGACTTTTACCTGGATTTGACTAGTATTTACTCGTCATGCTCAAAGCATACGAGACATCAGGACGAGTACATAGCATGAGGTACATGATAGATCCTATGGCTGAAGCATAAGGGATATGATCCATGCGGTCTCTCTCCTCTCTAGAAGAGGGACTTTGAGTCTTCGAAAGACTCACACCATATGACATCGGCAGAAATCCTTTCTTGGAATTCTGCATGGCAAACCGTAGTAATACCTTATCAATATATGTACTCTGACTTAGGCCAAGCAATCTCTTAGATCTATCTCTATAGATCTTTATGCCTGGAATACGGGCAGCTTCACCTAAGTCATTCATTGAGAAACAATTCTCCAGCCAAGTCTTTATAGACTGCAGCAAAGGGATGCCAATTCCAATGAGTAATATGTCATCCACATACAATACAAGGAAGACAACTATGTTCTCAACAATCTTCTTGTAGACACAGGGTTCATCTTCATTACTGATCAAACCAAACTATTTGATTACATCATTGAATCGAAGATTCCAGCTCCGAGAGACTTGCTTTAGTCCATAAATTGACTTATACAGCTTGCATACTCTGCCAGTATGCTGTGGATCTACAAAACCCTCAAATTGTGTCATGTACACATCCTCGAGCAAATTTTCATTCAGAAACGTGGTTTTGACATTCATCTGCCAGATCTCATAATCGTGGTATGCTGCAATAGCAAGCATGATCCGAATGGACTTAAACATCGCTACTGGAGAAAAAGTTTTATCATAGTCAATACCATGAATTTGCTTGAAACCTTTAGCTACCAGACGACCCTTATATATCAGTCCATCCATGTCAGTCTTTCTCTTAAAGACCCACTTACACCCAATGGGTTTGACCCCTTCAGGTGGATCAGCCAAAGTCCATACTTGGTTGGTGTACATGGATTCCATCTCGGATCTCATGGCCTCTAGCCATTTCTCAAAATCTGGTCTCATCACAACTTCCTGATAGGAGGTAGGCTCATTCTCAATGAGCATAACATCATCATGGTCAGACAAGAGAAATAAGTATCTCTCAAACTGACGACGTACCCTATCAGACCTGCGAAGAGGTATGTCTACTTGAACTAGTTGTTGTTCCTCAACTCCTTGTGGAACAATCTCATCATCCACAACACTTTGTGGTTCCAGTTCAACTTCCATCAAGGCTTCAGTGCTATGATCCATATCCTGAACTTCTTCAAGATTGAACATACTCCCACTAGTTTTTCTAGAAACAAAGTCCCTTTCTAGAAATACCCCAGTCTTAGCCACAACTACTTTGTGTTTACTGGGAATGTAGAAGTAATATCCCTTCGTTTCCTTGGGATATCCTATAAAATAGCACTTATCGAATTTGTGTCCCAGTTTGTCCGAGACTTGACGTCGAACGTAAGCCTCACAACCCCAAATCCTCATAAAAGACACTTGGACATCTCTCCCAGTCCATATCCTATATGGTGTCTTTATCACAGCCTTGGATGGAACACGGTTGAGTATGAAGGCTGCTGTGCCCAGAGCATAGCCCCAAAGTGATATAGGAAGATTTGTGTGACTCATCATAGACCGTACCATATCTAATAGGGTACGATTCCTTCTTTTGGATACACCATTCCACTGTGGTGTTCCAGGAGGAGTGAGTTGTGATAGAATCTCACACTCAGCTAGATAGTCACGAAACTCATGGCTAAGGTATTCACCACCTCGATCTGATCGAAGTATCTTAATACTCTTGCCAAGCTGGGTTTGTACTTCATTCTTGAACACTTTGAACTTTTCAAAGGATTCAGACTTATGTGTCATCAAATACACATAACCATATATACTGAAGTCATCAGTAAATGTAATGAAGTACTTATAACCACCTCTGGTAGCGACATTGAAAGGGCCACATACATCACTATGTACAAGTCCTAACAAGTCAGTCGCTCTTTCGTTGTGTCCACTAAAGATAGTCTTGGTCATCTTGCCCAGTAGGCATGACTCACATGTCTCATATGATTCAAAATCAAATGAGTCCAGCAAACCATCTTTATGGAGCTAGGATAAGCATTTGTCATTTATATGACCTAAGCGACAATGCCAGAGATAGGTTTGGTTCATTTCATTTGATTTGAACCTTTTGGTATTTATGTTATAGATGAGATTCTCTAAGTCTAAAATATAGAGTCCGTTCATCAGAGGTGCACTACAATAGAACATATCGTTTAAATAGACGGAACAACATTTGTTCTTTATGATAAACGAAAAGCCTTTCTTGTCCAAACAAGAAACTGAAATTATGTTCTTAGTAAGAGCAGACACATAACAACATTCATCTAATTCTAGTACATGTAACGACCCAATTTTCCTTATTTCGAGTTCCAAATGTCCATAAAAATATTTGGAAATGCTTTTAAAATATTCTAGAGATTTTTAGAAATTTTTAGAGTATTTTTATGTAATTTTTGGAGTTTATTTGGTATTTTTACCAAGAGGAAGAAGTTTAAAAAAAATAAATAAATGTGTTGAAGCTAGGTCTCGAACCCGTGACCTCGTGTCAGACACGACCCAACCGGACGCAGCTCGACCAGCTGAGCCAGCGAGATTTTGTTAATTATATATGGAGCAATATGTATATAAGTAGTAGTTAGGAATAAGAATAAATAGGAAAGAAAATAGTGCAGCCGAGACTCGAACTCGCGAGCTCTGACTTAGTCGGAGCGCAGCCAACCAACCGGTCTACGAAAGCTTTGTTAACTATATAAGAGGTGGAATATATTTAAGCTATAGTTAGAGCGTTTTGAATAAAAGAGGAATAAAAGTGCGCGGCTGGGATTCGAACCCATGAGCTGGGCTTTAAGCAAAACCGGCCCAAACCAGCTGAGCTACACGGACTTTGTCAACTTAATATGGAGAGAATTGGTATTAAAGCGTAGTTGTGATTAAACCCGAATATAAGAAAGGGTATTAGGTTTTTATTTTCAGAAAAACCAAAAATTTTCTCTCAAAATCTCTTCTCTTCTCTTCTCGCGACGGCGCCGACTCTTCTCGGGCAAAAACTGCAGCCAAGGCTAGGGTTTCTCCGGCGGCCTGCGACGGTCAAATCCGAGAGCTTTGCATCTCTTCACGTTCCTCTCGGCAAGGTGGACGCATAGGCACAAGAAGAAGTCAAAAGTTTCAAGCTTTGGAACCCTAGACCTTCCTCTCCTTCGGTTGTAAGTCCAAGAACCCTCGGTAAGTACTACTCACCTGCGGTAGGAGTTGCTCCGAGCTTCGGTTTGCTTTCTTGGCTTTCGGATGGTTGTGTACAACATGCGTTTTTGGTTTTCTTCTCCCTAAGTGTTGTTGTAACAAGATCTTAGATCCTGTTGTGCCGTAAAGTATAAGTATTGTAGTGTATTTTAGCTTGTTTTTTGTGATTCTGTGAAGGTATAGTTTGAATAAGTTACATGTGAATTGATTGTGTTATTAGGGATTAATAGAATAGATTCAAGATTGTGTTTTCCTTTCTTGCAAATCTGTGGAAGCAAGTTTAGAGATTTTTGGTTGCCTACAAGGGTTTTAACTGTGAATTGGTGTATATAGGTCTTTCTATAAAATTTACAGCAAGTTTAACTTGAGTTAGGCAAAGAAAAGGGGCACGGGTAGTTTCTTTAGGGTTGCTGTGCAATTCGGTTATTTAGTTGACCATGAGAAAGCATATGCTTGTTGATTGACATGTAGTTCCCTTCATGTTGTTACCTTGTTAGAGGATTTAAATGGATTCTTGTTAAGAATTTGTTAAGAGTTTATTAGGAGTCTTTCTTTTAATTGCTAGAGAAATTAGAGATTTCACATGCTATTTGTAATGCTAGATTTGAGTCAGTTGCTTTTTCTTTAAGCAAGTGCAGATTCGTTTATGTTTTAATTTAGTTTCGAATAGAGGAGCATGCTGTAAGAAGTTTTAATTCTGAGCCTATAGTATCAACTTGAACAGTATCAACCCTTCAATTTCCTTTTTGCTGCCTTACCTTGGTTAACTCCCTTTTTACTGCCATGAGTTTGATATAGAAGAGGAGAAGGAACTTTAAGGGTTTTAGCATGTGTTTAAGTATTCCATCTTATGTTAACTTTGCAGATTTTAGTTTATGTGCACATAACTGGGCATGAACAGCATGTATAGGAAGCTCAAAGTTGCATTCTTTTGCCCTATTTTTATAGCATGATTAGTAAGCTTAAAGTAGTTCTCTTTTGCTCCATTTTGTAGCATGATTAGCAAGATCAAATTAGTTTTCTTTTGCTCTATTTGGTGGCATGATTAGTAGGATCAAATTAGTCTTCCTTTGCTCTACTTTGTAGCATGATTAGTAAGATTAGATTTGCTTTCTTTTGCTCTTATCACAGCATGTTTAGTAAGTCCAAGTTCGCTTTCTTTTGCTCTATTTTATAGCATGTTTAGTAAGTCCAAGTTAGCTTTCTTTTGCTCTATTTTACAGCATTATTAGCAAGTTTGAATTAGTTTTCTTTTGCTCTATTCTAGAGCATGATTAGTAAGTTCAGATGTGCTTTCTTTTCCTTTGTTTTATAGCATGTTTAGAAAGTTCAGATTTGCTTTTCTGTTGCTTTGTTTTATAACATGCTTAGAGAGAGTCTAGATTTGTTTCCCTTATATTGTTTTTATATAGCATGCTTAGTTAATTGTAATCCTACACTTGTTAGGTATATCTAAAGGATTCCAATAAACTCTAATAAAGGATTATGAGAAAACTGAGTAAAAAGGAAAAAGACTAAAGTCTAGTTAAAAGAGATAACAAGTAAATTAAAGTAAGAGGCTAGTACCCGACTTCCGAGGTTGTCGTTAAACAAATCCAGGTGACCAATTTCGAGGTCTTGGCCCTGGTAAGACCGAGGTCTTTATCCTCATAGGGCTGGAGGCTCGCTACCCCAGTCACTATTAGAGAGCGCGCAAAACAAAGATGGTACTAAGCCTGGGCCCAAAGAAGAAAAGAAAAGAAAAGAAAAGAAAAGAAGAACAAGAAGAAGAAAGTGTAAGAGAAATTAAAAGATTAATTTCTAGTATGAGAAAAGTAAGAAGAAAAGAAGAAGAAGGTATAAGAGAAATTAAAAGATTAATTTCTGGTATAAAGATATAAGAAAATGAAACAAGTTTTATGCTTAGAATCAATAAAAGTTTAGTTCTTTAATTCTAAGCTTACAGTAGTTGTTTCATTACTTTCCTGTCAGTTAGTGAGCATGTTTAGTATTCAGTTTTATTTCTGTATACCATGGGTACATGCAGCTTTACTTTTAGCATTTCAGTTTTAGTATTGTTGCATTCTTTTTATGCACTTCGAGTTTTTGTGAGATAGATTAGTACTTACTAAGCGTTTCGCTTATAGATCTATTTTCTTTCCTCCTACCGCAGATAAAGGAAAAGCTAAGATATGAAGGGAGACGACAGGATGGTGGTGGTGATGAAGGTGTGTGGTGACTGGACTGTGGAGAGATCCAGAAGTAGCTGGCAAAATTGTCAAGACTTTCTTTTAGTTCTCTGTTAATGTTATATTAAATTTGGGATTGTAGCTGAGTTTATTTCCGCATGTCTAGCTTGTCTCTTTTATTATTTGTGGAGTGCGGTAGTCATTGCTATTGCTAGAGTAGTTTCTTTGTTTTTATTGTGATTTTTATTACTGCGTGGTTGTGGAAAATATGTTCCAGCCGTCTGTGGCTACGTATATTATGTTTGTATTATAGATTTGGTCACCGGTACAGGGGAGACTCTGCCGAAATTTTTCGGTAGGGTTTTCATGTGATATTTAATCATACCGGTTAAGTAGAGTTAGTAGTTAAGTAACGGTCATCCTTAGAGAGTAGTAGTAGTAAGAAGGGTGGTTGTTACAGTTGGTATCAGAGCAGTGTTCCATTCTCCAGCATCACACACACATCAACATCATCCTCGCCGTCTCCAAGTAAGAAAGTATTTAAATCCTTTCTTTATTCTGCTTTCCTTATTATTAACTGCAGTACAGTGTACTTGTTTTTTTGAGTACTAAAGTAAGATAGAAGATTTAGTTTCCCTTTTCTTTATTCATATTTATGTATGATTAGAAGGGTTAGAGAAAGGATACCAAGTCTTTTTATTTGCATAATTAGATGTTAAGAAAAAGGATGCCCCCGTACTGTTCGTACCGAGAACCAAGATCAGGAGAACGAAGAGCTTAGATTAACTGAGCCCAATCTCTCTGAAGTTGTTGCTCAACTTCAGAGACAAGTAGCTAAGCAGCAATAAGTGATTGCCAATCTGATGGTAAATCAGCAACCAGTTCCTCCCACTCCTCCAACAGTAACTGTGGAGACTCCAGGGGTAACCGAGGTTCCACCAGCTGCCCTGGGAGTCGTCACAGTACCTCAGAGACAAAAAGCCTACTTGATACAGTGGCTGAAACTGAAATCAGAGAGCTTCTCAGGCACGACTGAGCCCTGGGATGCCCAGGCTTGGTTTAAAACACTAGAGAGCACTATGGAGCTTCTTGACTGGCCAGAAGTCGAGAAGGTCAAGTGTGCCTCTTTCTGCCTGTCTGGAGATGCTCGTATGTGGTGGGAGAGGATAAAGACTAAGAGAGCAGCCGATCAGATGAGCTGGGCATATTTTCAGTTAGAGTTCTATGAAGAGTTCTATCACCAACAAGCACTATGAGGAGTTTATAGAGTTCAAGCCAGTCAAGATACAAGACAAGACAGTAGGGAGCCCGGAGCCCCAGTCAAATAAGTGCAGAAGAACAGAAAGAAGGTAAGAAAGAGGGGGTTCGGGTGGTCTGTGAATATCCCGAGGTATTCCCAACAGATCTACCTGGACTACCTCCCAATAAATGAGTGGATTTGAGATTGAATTGGTTCCTGGAACCGGTCCAATTTCAAAAGCTCCGTATCGCATGTCTCCAGCAGAGCTGAAGGAGTTACAAGAACAACTACAAGAGTTACTTGACAAAGGCTTCATTCGCCCTAGTCATTCACCCCAGGAAGCCCCAGAGTTGTTCGTAAAGAAGAAAGACGGATCCGTGCTAATGTGCATAGATTTCAGAACGCTGAGCAAAGTAGCAGTTAAGGACAAGTACCCCCTTCCCAGGATCGATGACTTATTGGATCAGTTAAAAAGGGCAATACTGTTCTCTAAAATAGACCTATGCTATGGGTATCATCAGTTGGAAGTGAAAGAAAGTGATACACCCAGAACAGTTTCCAGGACCAAATATGGACACTATAAATTTGTAGTCATGTCTTTTGGAGTGACTAATGCACCTGCGGTCTTCATGGACTTAATGAACAGAGTGTTCAGAGAATATCTTGACAAATTTGTCATCGTATTCATTGACGACATTCTGGTCTATTCAAGGACCCCAGAGGAGCATGACACGCACTTGAGGATGGTACTGCAGACTCTGCAGCAAAAGCAGCTTTATGCTAAATTCTCAAAGTGCGAGTTCTGGTTAAATCAGGTGGCATTTTTAGGTCACATTATTTCTAAAGAAGGTATTCAAGTGGATCCAGCCAAAGTAGAAGCGATCAACAAGACTCAAGAACGTCAGAGAGATCAGAAGCTTCCTTGGTTTAGCTGGGTACTACAGGAAGTTCGTGGAGGACTTTTCCAGGATAGCCTCTCCACTAACAGCCCTCACCAGAAAGAATAAGAGATTCGAATGGTCAGATAAATGTGAGCAGAGTTTTTGAAGAGCTAAAGAAGAGATTGGTCAGTGCTCCCATTCTGACTGTTCCACAGAGTGACAAGAGTTTTGACATCTACAGTGATGCTTCCAAGATGGGCTTAGGAGCTGTACTCATGCAAGAAGGAAAAGTCATAGCTTATGCTTCCAGACAACTCAAAGATTATGAGAAGAACTACCCTACTCATGATCTTGAGCTGGCAGCTGTGGTTTTTGCACTGAAACTCTGGTGACATTATTTGTATGGAGTTCAGTGTAGAATCTTCACAGATCATCAGAGTCTTAAGTACTTCTTCACTCAGAAGGACTTAAACATGAGACAGCGCAGGTGGCTGGAGTTGGTCAGAGATTACGACTGTGAGAATCTCTACCACCCAGGCAAATCTAACAAAGTGGCAGATGCACTAAGCAGAAAGTCCAGTGCATCCCTGATATCTCTGTCATCATTAGCCCTGCTACTGCAAAAGGAGTTGTCAAATTTTGGACTTGAAATTATTTACGGATAGCTCTCCGAATTGACCTTAGAGTCTACCTTGCTTGAAGACATACAGAGAGAGCAAAGTGAAGAGCAGATAGAGGATTGAGACTGCCCAGAGTAGACAGAAGAGTTATGTTGACACATGTCGTAGGCCATTGGGATTCCAAGTAGGAGATTCAGTTTCCCCCAAGGTCGCTCCTATGAAGGGAGTGATGTGATTTGGCAAGAATGGCAAATTAAGTCCTCGCTATATAGGACCTTACCTGATCATAGAGAGGATTGGGAAAGTAGCTTACAAGCTGGACTTACCATAAGACATGTCAGCAATATACAATGTATTTCATGTCTCCATGCTAAAGAAGTGCCTCTATGACCCGAGCCAAGTGATTCAGCCTCAGTCCGTGCAGATCCAAGAGGATCTTAGTTATGATAGCAGACCTACACAGATAGGGGACAGAGCAGTCAAGAGATTGAGAAACAAAGAAGTACCACTAGTGAAGGTCGTCTGGCAGAGCCAGAAGCACGAGGAAATCACTTGGGAGCGGGAGGACAGTATGAGACAGAAGTATTCAGAGCTATTCTAAGTTCGAGGATGAACTTTTTATAAGGTATGGGGGATTGTAACGACCAAATTTTCCTTATTTCGAGTTCCAAATGCCCATAAAAATATTTGGAAATGCTTTTAAAATATTCTAGAGATTTTTAGAAATTTTTAGAGTATTTTTATGTAATTTTTGGAGTTTATTTGGTATTTTTACCAAGAAGAAGAAGTTTAAAAAAAATAAATGAACTCATGACCTCGTGTCAGACACGACCCAACCGGACGCAGCTCGACCAGCTGAGCCAGCGAGATTTTGTTAATTATATATGGAGCAATATGTATATAAGTAGTAGTTAGGAATAAGAATAAATAGGAAAGAAAATAGTGCAGCCGAGACTCGAACCCGCGAGCCCTGACTTAGTCAGAGCGCAGCCAACCAACTGGTCTACGAAAGCTTTGTTAACTATATAAGAGGTGGAATATATTTAAGCTATAGTTAGAGCGTTTTGAATAAAAGAGGAATAAAAGTGCGCGGCTGGGATTCGAACCCATGAGCTGGGCTTTAAGCAAAACCGGCCCAAACCAGCTGAGCTACATGGACTTTGTCAACTTAATATGGAGAGAATTGGTATTAAAGCGTAGTTGTGATTAAACCCGAATATAAGAAAGGGTATTAGGTTTTTATTTTCAGAAAAACCAAAAATTTTCTCTCAAAATCTCTTCACTTCTCTTCTCGTGACGGCGCCGACTCTTCTCGGGCAAAAACTGCAGCCAAGGCTAGGGTTTCTCCGGCAGCCTGCGACGGTCAAATCCGAGAGCTTTGCATCTCTTCACGTTCCTCTCGGCAAGGTGGACGCATAGGCACAAGAAGAAGTCAAAAGTTTCAAGCTTTGGAACCCTAGACCTTCCTCTCCTTCGGTTATAAGTCCAAGAACCCTCGGTAAGTACTACTCACCTGCGGTAGGAGTTGCTCCGAGCTTCGGTTTGCTTTCTTGGCTTTCGGATGGTTGTGTACAACATGCGTTTTTGGTTTTCTTCTCCCTAAGTGTTGTTGTAACAAGATCTTAGATCCTGTTGTGCCGTAAAGTATAAGTATTGTAGTGTATTTTAGCTTGTTTTCTGTGATTCTGTGAAGGTATAGTTTGAATAAGTTACATGTGAATTGATTGTGTTATTAGGGATTAATAGAATAGATTCAAGATTGTGTTTTCCTTTCTTGCAAATCTGTGGAAGCAAGTTTAGAGATTTTTGGTTGCCTACAAGGGTTTTAACTGTGAATTGGTGTATATAGGTCTTTCTATAAAATTTACAGCAAGTTTAACTTGAGTTAGGCAAAGAAAAGGGGCACGGGTAGTTTCTTTAGGGTTGTTGTGCAATTCGGTTATTTAGTTGACCATGAGAAAGCATATGCTTGTTGATTGACATGTAGTTCCCTTCATGTTGTTACCTTGTTAGAGGATTTAAATGGATTCTTGTTAAGAATTTGTTAAGAGTTTATTAGGAGTCTTTCTTTTAATTGCTAGAGAAATTAGAGATTTCACATGCTATTTGTAATGCTAGATTTGAGTCAGTTGCTTTTTCTTTAAGCAAGTGCAGATTCATTTATGTTTTAATTTAGTTTCGAATAGAGGAGCATGCTGTAAGAAGTTTTAATTCTGAGCCTATAGTATCAACTTGAACAGTATCAACCCTTCAATTTCCTTTTTGCTGCCTTACCTTGGTTAACTCCCTTTTTACTGCCATGAGTTTGATATAGAAGAGGAGAAGGAACTTTAAGGGTTTTAGCATGTGTTTAAGTATTCCATCTTATGTTAACTTTGCAGATTTTAGTTTATGTGCACATAACTGGGCATGAACAGCATGTATAGGAAGCTCAAAGTTGCATTCTTTTGCCCTATTTTTATAGCATGATTAGTAAGCTTAAAGTAGTTCTCTTTTGCTCCATTTTGTAGCATGATTAGCAAGATCAAATTAGTTTTCTTTTGCTCTATTTGGTGGCATGATTAGTAGGATCAAATTAGTCTTCCTTTGCTCTACTTTGTAGCATGATTAGTAAGATTAGATTTGCTTTCTTTTGCTCTTATCACAGCATGTTTAGTAAGTCCAAGTTCACTTTCTTTTGCTCTATTTTATAGCATGTTTAGTAAGTCCAAGTTAGCTTTCTTTTGCTCTATTTTACAGCATTATTAGCAAGTTTGAATTAGTTTTCTTTTGCTCTATTCTAGAGCATGATTAGTAAGTTCAGATGTGCTTTCTTTTCCTTTGTTTTATAGCATGTTTAGAAAGTTCAGATTTGCTTTTCTGTTGCTTTGTTTTATAACATGCTTAGAGAGAGTCTAGATTTGTTTCCCTTATATTGTTTTTATATAGCATGCTTAGTTAATTGTAATCCTACACTTGTTAGGTATATCTAAAGGATTCCAATAAACTCTAATAAAGGATTATGAGAAAACTGAGTAAAAAGAAAAAGGACTAAAGTCTAGTTAAAAGAGATAACAAGTAAATTAAAGTAAGAGGCTAGTACCCGACTTCCGAGTTTGTCGTTAAACAAATCCAGGTGACCAATTTCGAGGTCTTGGCCCTGGTAAGACCGAGGTCTTTATCCTCATAGGGCTCAGTCACTATTAGAGAGCGTGCAAAACAAAGATGGTACTAAGCCTGGGCCCAAAGAAGAAAAGAAAAGAAAAGAAAAGAAAAGAAGAACAAGAAGAAGAAAGTGAAAGAGAAATTAAAAGATTAATTTCTAGTATGAGAAAAGTAAGAAGAAAAGAAGAAGAAGGTATAAGAGAAATTAAAAGATTAATTTCTGGTATAAAGATATAAGAAAATGAAACAAGTTTTATGCTTAGAATTAATAAAAGTTTAGTTCTTTAATTCTAAGCTTACAGTAGTTGTTTCATTACTTTCCTGTCAGTTAGTGAGCATGTTTAGTATTCAGTTTTATTTCTGTATACCATGGGTACATGCAGCTTTGCTTTTAGCATTTCAGTTTTAGTATTGTTGCATTCTTTTTATGCACTTCGATGTTTTTGTGAGATAGATTAGTACTTACTAAGCGTTTTCGCTTATAGATCTTTTGTTTTTTTTTCCTCCTACCGCAGATAAAGGAAAAGCTAAGATATGAAGGGAGACGTGATGAAGGTGTGTGGTGACTGGACTGTGGAGAGATCCAGAAGTAGCTGGCAAAATTGTCAAGACTTTCTTTTAGTTCTCTGTTAATGTTATATTAAATTTGGGATTGTAGCTGAGTTTATTTCCGCATATCTAGCTTGTCTCTTTTATTATTTGTGGAGTGCAGTAGTCATTGCTATTGCTAGAGTAGTTTCTTTGTTTTTATTGTGATTTTTATTACTGCGTGGTTGTGGAAAATATGTTCCAGCCGTCTGTGGCTGCGTATATTATGTTTGTATTATAGATTTGGTCACCGGTACAGGGGAGACTCTGCCGAAATTTTTCGGTAGGGTCATCCTTAGAGAGTAGTAGTAGTAAGAAGGGTGGTTGTTACAGTACAAGCCCAGAGGGCAGAGATAGATAGTAAGTCCCTACAGTAACAACAGCAACCCGTACTCCATTGTCGACTCGTATGTCCACTTCGCCCTTCGTCAATGCCTTGCTATTTCTCAATGCATGCACATTAGTACAAATGTGAGAAGCACATCCAGTATCTAATACCCATGATGAAGAAATAGATAGATTAACTTCGATAACATATATACCTGAAGTAGAAGTCTCACTTCTCTTCTTCTTAAGATCTTCCAGGTAAACTTTGCAGTTCCTCTTCCAGTGCCCGGTCTGACCGCATTGGAAGCAGCTAGCATCCTTGGCAACCCCTCCTTTGGGTTTCAGTGTCTTGCCTTTGCCCTTGGTTTGGGACTTTCCCTTACCTTTTGGCTTGCCCTTGCCTTTGCCCTTTTGCACCATCAAAATGGAGTTGAGCTTTACCTTCTTAAGGTTAAGCTCAGTAGTTCTTAACATGCTTAGCAGCTCAGACAGTGGCTTGTCAATTTCATTCATGTTGTAGTTCATGACGAATTGCCTATAGCTCTCTGGCAAGGATTGCAAGACCAAGTCAATGGCCAGCTCTTGGCCAAGTGGGAATCCCAACCTCTGTAGGTTTTCTATGTACCCAATCATCTTGAGTACATATGGGCCTACGGGAGTCCCATCTTACATCTTGCACTGAAATAGTGCCTTAGAGATCTCGAATCTCTCATGCCTTGCTTATCCTTGATATAGTTGACGAAGATGTTCAACCATATCATAAGCACCCATCAACTCGTGTTGCTTCTGAAGCTCAGAGTTCATGGTTGCGAGCATGAGACATGACACATCTAATGCGTCATCTTGATGCTTCTTATAAGCATCTTTGTCAGCTCGCGTGGCAGTGGCAGGAGGTGCCTCGGGAATGGGCTGCTCCAGAACGTACAGTTTTCTTTCTTGAGTGAGAACTATTCTCAGATTCCTGTACCAGTCCAGGAAATTAGCTCCATTGAGCTTGTCCTTATCAAGGACAGAACACAGAGAGAAGGTGTTCGTGTTTGTCGACATGGCAATCTACAACAGAAAAATACAGAAAATAAATATCATATTCCAGTAATCATGTAATACCCTGGTTCTGAGATTCTGGTTAAGTATGACATAAAAGGTTATATGGTACTATCCATATCACCAAGGTGCACCTTCCTTTTCGGAAACTCAAACTTAAGAACTCCAAAGTTAAGCATGCTTGACTTGGAGAAATCTAAGGATGGGTGACCTCCTGGGAAGTTTTCCATGTGCGTGCGAGTGAGGACAAAGCACGCTGAAAGGACTTCCGGTGGTCTGTAGAGCTAGTCGTCAACCCGATGGCCAATTCTGGTGGCATTCCCAGTTCGGTCCAGGTGGCGCCCGCCCGAGCCGGGATGCTACAGATAAACAAATGCACAAGATGAGATTCAAACCTTGAACCTCTAACACCCTAATAAAACACTCTAGGAGGTATGTTGATAAACTCACTTGGCTACTAGGATTCATAAACTCTATTACTTAGCTTGGAGGTGTAGAGTTTGAATCCTGGGGAAGGCAAAAATCCACTGGCCAGGGGTGGGAAGACCTAGTGAGTAACGACATGGCCGAGGCTTATCGGTCGACGATATAAGGGGTCGCCAGTTGGGCCGCCCAAGGGACTGCCAAATGGGCCGCCCAAGGGGCCGAGGGGCCGGGTCGTTACAAATCATTTAATTAAGCCTTTAATTAAATGATGCTCCCACTGAATTATAGAACTTTTGTAGAATCAAGTCATGGATGTGGTCAAACCACACTTACTAGATTCTTCCAACTAGCTATAATTCTTATGGGACAAGACCCACATCATACTACGCCTTGAGTTAGCTTTGGCTAAATCGCCCAAGACTTAGTATGATCGATAGATAACTAATTATCAATTACATCTCTATGCAACTCTTGTTTATAGGATCAAGATCCTCATTTATATTAGAACTTGAGTTAGTTTTGGCTAAACCGCCCAAGATTTAATATAAATGTGATTTTGTCCTATTTTTCAACCGTTGGAAAAATGTCTATAGTTATACTCGATCCAATTAAGTTTGTACTCACCCAAGCTTTGATAGGCGGGACCAAGATTGTCCCTCCGCACCCTACCAAGATAATATGTGTAGTTCTGCTTTGGCAGATTCAACAACAATCTGTGATTGAGGTAGTGATGGGTATCAAAACGTGGTAGGCAATTCGAGTTGACGCGATTAAGATCTAATCTAATCGTTAATGTGTATCATATGCGCGATTAAGATCTAATCCAATCGTTAAAATGTATCATATACGCGATTAAGATCTAATCTAATCGTTAAGGCACTAATTAATTACTCTACTCTAGCATGCATCACATACACACAAGCAATTAATTAAATTTTGATTAGGTCATGCCCCTACTACGATCTTCTCAAGCCAATGAGAAGATCGGACGGTCAACCTAGGGTTAACAGCTTCTTTAAGCTCCTCCCTTTGACCGCCATGTGTTGCTCGCACCCTCCTCGTAACTCCGTCTCGAGTGGACCTTCCACCACTTCATTTTTGTATATTACAAATTTGAAACTCGAGTTACATTCGAGTCTAAAATCTATTTACAACAAGAATTAAATTAGAAAGGCACGACACGCAAGTCGCATATCAAATACAACACGCACAATCACACAAAAATGGCACGCATGCTATATTATGAATTACAACACATATTTCCAATCAAATTGGGTTGTTTGCCATGACCATCACAAAATTATACATAATTCTAAATTATGTAATTCCCATAAATTTCTATAATTTTATTACTATTTTTATAATTTTATGAGTTACAACTTCCTGGCGGTCCCGCTTAGTGGTTTTCGGGCGCGATCGTGGGACAAGTGTCCAAACACTTGTTGCTTCGCCTTTATGAGAAAAATACCCATAAAATCCATAAAAATAATAAAATCACAGAGACTTACAGATCTATAATATTTCATAAAAATTAAAATAAAACAAGTACACACATCACACGTGGCTCTGATACCACTGTTGGGACTTTCGGGCTACAAAAATCACTTTTTGCGTTGCGGAAACCCCGAAATCTTGCCACCGGATCCGCGCGAAGATTAAAATAAATTCATGTACTTGTTTCTATCCTAGATCTACTCTAGATCTACATGGTAGAGATTTTATACCTTTGATGTGAAGCCCTTCGCTGATCCCGCTCGTCCAAGGTTGCCGGATCTCGAGAGTGTCAAGTGAACACTCCTCTATATGTATCCACATGAACAACGAGATGGAGAAAAGACACTAGAGTGTGCTAGCACTCTTTGTGGCTCACGAAAATGGAGGAAGAGAGGGAGAGTAGAGAGGAAGAGATGAGGAAGAAGAAGGAGTGAATGAGCACACAATTGCATTCACTTGCAATCAATTGGCCGACCACTTCATGGAGAGGTTATAAACCTCCATGGGATACCAAGAGTCATGGCTCTTGGTCTCCCTCATGAGGTGACACACACACATAAGCCAACCTTGATGATGTGGAACATCATCATTGGCCCACCTTATGCCAACACACAAATGATGTGGCATTGGTCAAGTCAAACTTAACCTTTCATCTTCCCTCTCAAGTCAAGTCAAACTTGACCTCTTATCTCCCATGGTTGATCAAATCTAACCATTGGTTCAAGTCAATTTAATTTAATGAATCTCTATTCATTGAATTAAATTGACTCAATGAGTCTAAGTCTAAATTAGACTCATTAAACACATGAATCAAATTGAGTCTAACTCAATTAGTTTAATTTGGATTACTCTTAATCCAACTTGGTTCATCACATGAACCTAATCCTCTTGGTTCATCAAATGAACCTAATCTCCAATTTCCCTTTGTGTATGACCCTATAGGTTCTTGTAACGTTGGCAATGCTCCTAAACCCATTTAGAAGCATAAGTAATGAGCGGTATCTAGCAACACATCATTACTACCCAAGTTACAAGAATGTTGAGATCCAACATCACCTTTGTGACTACTAATTGTGACCCTTCACAATATATGATAATGTACTTCTATCCTTGACATCTAGATTGATCAATGTGAGACATAGACCGTGTCATCCTCTAATCAATCTAAATCTTGAACTCCAAGTAGACTCACTCTAAACAAATGAGCTCAATATCTCATATTGACTCATTTGGGCATGACCATGCACTTAGTGGTCTCACTCTATCAAGAATGATGATGCCACTCCTGTCATATAGGAGGGATAGATCTCATCTACATCATTTACATCCCTCCGCATAATTTTTTACATACCTAGTAATCGCCTTTATGGTTCACCCAATTACGGGTGATGTTTGACGAAGCCAAAGTATGCAACTCCTTATGTAGGGAACCATGGTGACTTCAGGTCCAAGGACTAATAGTCATACTAATAGCCACATGAGAAAGTATATGACACTCATATAATGATCCATGATACTTTCTCATGGCGGGTCATTCAGTATACATTCTCTAATGCATATCCATGTGTCAACTTGATATCTCTATATCCATGACTTGTGAGAACAAGTCATCGAGTTGACCTACATGCTAGTCTCGTCACATTAATATTGTCCCTGAATGTTAATACTTGACTAGGAATGATTAAGAGTAGTGTTCTCTATATCATCTCACTATCGATTCAACCAATCGATTGATATAGATATGAACATTCTACTCAATGACCCTATTATACTTAGTTATTTGGCACTAATACAAGTAAGTATAATAAACATAAAGAAATGCCTTTATAAACATATAGGAATATGATACATCAAGTCCATACAATAATCATTACATGATTGGCTGGGCTCTAACTAACATCAAGAAAGACGGAACCCCCACGAACCACCACCATACGATCAAGAATATTTCAACTATTGGAAGTGATTAATGGAATGCTTCTTAGGAAGCTTAGATTTCGATTATGTGTTAATATTGAGAAAACCTTCTCAGGACTTGGAACTGAACAAAAATGTAAGTAAAATTATTTGTAATATTTTACCTAACAATGTTTTATGCAGACTAGAAAAGTACAAGAATGCATATGAGCTTTGGACACAATTGATCAAACTTCACGAGGAGTCTTTGGAGTTGGACGATCAAGTCGAAATCGAATCCAAACTTGAGTCAAATCTAACAGAAAACATACTGAATTAGGGTTGCGCTCAAGGTTAGCAATATTTATCAAAATATCCATGCTAATAGTAGTTTAAAGAATATACATGTTAATTTGGATATTTCTGAAAATATCTGTGAAAATAGTGTAGCTGACAGTACTTGCAAAAATACCCCTAGGATATTTTTTGATAAAATAAATCTAATTAATTTAGAAAATTCAGAAAATCTGAAAATAATTAATAACCCTAAAAATTCAAATTTAAACCAAAACAAATTTGAAAATTCAACTAATAATCAATATTGATCTAGATAAAATTAATAAATTGTTTAGTAATCTAGACAATATAAATCTGGAATATCCTATCCAAACCCAAGATAATTTAATTAACAAAAAATTAAGTTTTAAAGATAAGACTTATCTAATAAATTCCACTAATTATATCAACTTAAAAGGTAAAGAAAATATAAGGGTAAAATTAAACACTTTGATAAAATCAAAAATAAATTTAACAAACTTAAAATTAAATGTTAAAGATAACATATTAAACATAGATAATCTAAAAAAATTCAAAATTAACAGTTAATAAAAGGTTAAAAGATAAACATTTAAAGAAATATAATGTAAACAATTTAATTAATTCAAATTTTAAAATTAACAAAAACTAAATCATTAACGATCATATGTTAAATAAAGACAATCCAATTAACTTAATAAAATTAAAATTGAAAGAAAATTCAAATATTAAATACACTCTTTTAAAGAAAGATAATTTGACCAATTTAATTAATTCAAAATTAAAATTTTAAATTTAAATTACAAATTAAACATTAAATCTTAACTAAAACTAAATTATACAAAAAAAAAAAATCTTAAAAGGAAAATCAATAATTTAGAGGGAGGTTCCAGAATGGCTGGTACCTCCAAAAATAATTTACCCGACAGGATAACCGAAACCAATCTACCCGGCAGGATAATTAGGACTA
Source organism: Zingiber officinale (assembly GCF_018446385.1). NCBI lineage: Eukaryota > Viridiplantae > Streptophyta > Magnoliopsida > Zingiberales > Zingiberaceae > Zingiber > Zingiber officinale. The sequence goes on along the minus strand of NC_056002.1, from coordinate 43,796,964 downwards.
GAGTAAAAGGCCAAGGTTTAACTTGACCAACGATACTGGTGAAGTTTTGGATGATAGTGTTGGAGGATCGGTGGCCGGTTTGAAGGGGGTTGGATAGCTAGGCCACCCCCAAATCGATTTCTTCTCTACACAAGGGTTAGTTCACAGTGGAATATACTAAAACTAAGGCAATGAAACAAATAAGAATGCAAACGCTAACAAACTCGATGTAACGTGGTTCAGAGATGATGCTCCTACTCCACGGCGTGTCCTTGAGGTGGACGATCCCTTGATCCTTCGGTGGATCAGTCCCCGGCAATCTCCGGCTAAAGCTTCTCCTTCTCGGTGGAGCAAACCTCTCACAAGGGAACTCTTCCTCTTTACAAGATGGAGTTAGAATTAGGAGGAAGAGAATTGACTTGGGAGCTTTGGGCACAGAATAGGAGTTAAACTACAAGCATCAGTAACCTCCTTAATGCCCCAAAGCTCTCCTTAAATAAGAGGAGAGAGTTGATCACTAATCAACTCAAACCCCGACACCAGTCGACTGGTCCAAGCACCAGTCGACTGGTGTACCGTTGGACCTAGCCAACGGCTCTCTGCAGAAAGCCAAATCCTGCCAACGGCTATGTACCAGTCGACTGGTCCCCATAGTCGACAAGCACAGAATGCTTCTGTGCATTCTGTGAAGTTGGATCAGTCGACTGGTCCCATTACCAGTCGACTGGTCCCAGTACATTCACTCCTCTCATCCTTTCCGGAGTCGCCTTTGAAGTCCTCTTCCTCGGCCTTCGTCCCTCAGATGCACCTGAGCCCGCTGCTCCTCTCCGTGCCATCCTTCACGCTGCCTTGAAGTCCACTTCCCTCGGCTCCACTCCATTGCTCCTCGTCCGGCGGTCCCTCGGATGTCTTCCACACCATCCTTCACCGACTCAAGGATCCGAGCCCTTGGATGAGTTTCTCATACTTGGTCGTACCAAGTTCTCATGTGTTCCACCAAGTCCTGCAAGACTCAAACACATATCAAGTACATATGAAAGCCTAACTTAAATTCTTTGACACACACATCAAAACCTAGGTCGATTGCACCAACAATCTCCCCCTTTTTGATGTGTGGCAATATGTTTAAGTTAGGCACAAATAACAACTTTGAAAAGTACAAGCAATATGTAAATATGAAGCATAAAACCCAAGCTCCCCCTTAACACATGCTCTCATCCTTAATTTTCAAAGATTTGCACACAAATAAAAACTAAGTGGGTCTCTAACTTAAACCTACCCATTTCTCCCCTTTTGACACCATCAAAAATATTGTACCAAACATATAGACATACTATGGTATTAGTTTCAACCAAAGTTGGACCAATAAATTGATTTCAAAAGACCTCAGATTGCTGGAAGGCTGGTACCAGTCGACTGGTACCTGTCACAGTCGACTGGTACATGCTGAACTCAAATTTCAGCCTTCTGAGGTCAACTTCAGAAATGCATAAAAAATTCCAAAAAATTCGAAAAATCATGAAATTTTGAGAACATATTTCTTATAATATTCTTTAACTAGAAAAAATATGATTTCATGAAAAGTAAAAGTATTTTTGAAATTTTGCCCCAATCTCAAAAAGTCTCAAAAACATGCAAGTTTGTATCAAATTAAGGCTCAGTTTTGCAATTACATGATTTAATATAGCTATATCACAGTAAATAAAACATAGAACTATTTTCAAAACATTTAAAATATCCAACTATGATCTATGGGCAAGATGTCCATTAATTAAACATTTGCTTTCCCCATAGTTGGCCTATGATCACTAAAAATTTGATACAAATCATAACTCATCAAAATGCCATAAGCATAAGTGAATTATTAGTATCATTCTAATATCTCACATTTATGGTTGGAAAATCATGAAAATCATTGTGAGATAAAGGTAACCTTTACTTAGTCCTCTTGATCATGAATCTCTATCAAGGTTAAGTCCTCCCCCTTAAGGTCTCAAGTCAACCATTTTTCAAAAATTTGAGTTATGATTTCATTGGTTGACTAAACCCAAAATCCCCTAACCCTTAAGGATTGATTTTGGCACCCAATAGAAATTCTTTCTAATTGGGTTAACCAAATATTCCTTGGGGATCCATTTTCTATTTATGATCTTGGTTTTTGATTGCCCCCTAGCAAGTAAGCAATGATAGGTCTTTTCATTATTTGGTTCATTGTATCCTATCCCATTTTTCTTAAAACTTGCCCTTTGGCTCCCAATGATCATATTTAGGGGTTTTAAGCCAATTTCAAATTTCCTAAGGGCATTGATAAGGTATTCTATCTTTTCCCTTAATTCCCTATTTTCTTCTTCTAAACATGATACATTTGAACTTGTAGAAGAAGAAGCGTGCATATCATTGTCCTTAGAAGACATGGATTCTAACTTTTCATTAAGCATGCAAATTTCATTTCTTAAAGATTTGTTTTTTCCTTTTTGCCTTAAACAAATCATCATTTGTACTTGAAATAATTTCAATTAAAATATGAGGAGGAAGATTATGTACCTCACTTACCGAGAAGTCCGAATCCGATGATTGACCTCCCCCTTCACTTGAACTCCCCTCTTCATCTTCTTGTTCGGATGAGGTGGAGGCTAAATCATCAATCCCCATGAGAACAAAATTGACTATGTGATGCTCTTCTTCCTCCGATGATGATGAAGGATCATCCCATGTTGCTTTTAGGTTTTGAGTCTTCTTCCCCTTTTCTTTTGTCTTCTCCTTCTTCTTCTTCCCTTCCTTCTTTTTCAAGAGAGGACAATCATCTCTTATGTGTCCTTCTCCTTGGCAATTGTAGAAAATTATCTTCCTTGTCCTACTTTTGCTTCTTGAGCTTTTCCTATCATGAGATTTGTTAGATGAAAATTTTCTAAAAGCTCTTCTCATTTTCCTTACCATATACGCCTCTTGATCACTATCCATTGAGGCGCTTGATTCTTCGGAGTCGGAGGATGGTGGGGATGAACACTTCTTCTTCTTACCCTTTCCCTTGTTTGCCACAAGGGCTACTCCTCTTGATCTATTTGCTTCTCCCTCTAATCCTTCAACCCTTGTTTCATGAAGCTCCATGGTTGAGAAGAATTCATCTAGAGAGCTCTTCTCTAGATCCTTTGAAATGTAGAATGAATCTACAATGGAGCTCCATGTCGAGGATCTTGGGAAAGCATTGATATCTTTTATTATGATTGATCCAGCGATAAGAACAGGGGACCCTCGTTGTAAGGGGTCAACGCCACGTGGAAGTCAAAGAGCCGGGTGGTCCATCGAAGAAGGTCGGACCAGCTAGGTCGACCGGGAGAAGGGGTTTGACCGACCGGGCGGTCGTCCGGTGTTTAGCCGATGGCAAAAGGCACCCCTATGGAAGTCGGGGTTCCGGCGCTCATTGAGCAAGATCGTAGGGCCGAGCGGACGGCACGCTCGGCCGAAGGCATGAAGCATACTGCTAACAGTCGCCACAAAACACATTACCGAAAATTTCCCAAGTGGTCCATCATATATGACCGGTCGGACGGAAGGCGGACGTGGGCCGGTCGGATGCCCGGCAGGAGTTCGGGGAAAAAGACAAGGGACATCTTCTGACAGCTGGCATGCTTCGTGATATGGTCATACTCCAAATCACGCGACAGGGGGTTCTGCTGTCCCATCGAGGACATGCTTGGACTATAGCAGTATGGGTCATGTAAGCTCACTGACAAGCCCTTACTGGGGTATGGGCTACGGACACGTGTACACCTCGGTATGTGTGCACTCGCTTCTCCACTGCCCTATATAAAGGCCCTCATCCTTCGCCGGAGGTACGCATTCTGATAACTCAAGAGCCACTTGCCACTGCTTGCTTGCCTGACTTGAGCGTCGGAGGGTCGCCGCCGGAAACCCCTTCCCGGCCCGACTTCTGTGCAGGTTCGCCGGAGCTTCGTGCAACCAGTCGAAGATCCACACTAGTAGCCGGGGAGCGCCACGTGCCCAGCGTCCATTGGTTCAGCATTCGGGCAGGATCAAATTGGCAGACGAGCCGGCGTCTATAAACGTCCGAGCGGAAGACCGTCGAGCTACGACGTTAAATATCGAGAGACGAGCCGGCGTCTATAAACGTCCGAGCGGAAGATCGTCGAGCTCCGACGTTAAATATCGAGAGACGAGCCGGCGTCTATAAACGTCTGAGCGGAAGACCGTCGAGCTCCGACGTTAAATATCGAGAGACGAGCCGACGTCTATAAATGTCCGAGCGGAAGACCGTCGAGCTCCGACGTTAAATCTCGAGAGACGAGCCGGCTATAAATGTCGGCGGAAGACCGTCGAGCTCCGGCGTTAAATATCGAGAGGCGAGCCGGTTATAAACGTCCGGCGGAAGACCGTCGAGCTCCGGCGTTAAATATCGAGAGCGAGCGGCGTCTATAAGCGTCCGGCGGAAGGCGTCGAGCTCCGGCGTTAAATATCGAGGGACGAGCCGGCGCTATAAACGTCCGGCGGAAGACCGTCGAGCTCCGACGTTAAATATCGAGAGCGAGCGGCGTCTATAAACGTCCGGCGGAAGACCGTCGAGCTCCGATGTTAAATATCGAGAGGCGAGCGGCGTCTATAAGCGTCCGGCGGAAGACCGCGAGCTCGGCGTTAAATATCGAGGCGGCCGGCGTCTATAAGCGTCCGAGCGGAAGACCGTCGCGCTCCGGCGTTAAATCGCGAGGCGAGCCGGCGTCTATAAGCGTCCGGCGGAAGACCGTCGAGCTTGACGTTAAATATCGAGAGGAGCGGCGTCTATAAATGTCGGCGGAAGACCGTCGAGCTCCGGCGTTAAATATCGAGAGGCAGCGGCGTCTATAAGCGTCCGGCGGAAGACCGTCGAGCTCCGACGTTAAATATCGAGAGACGAGCCGGCGTCTATAAACGTCCGAGCGGAAGACTGTCGAGCTCCGACGTTAAATATCGAGAGACGAGCCAACGTCTATAAACGTCCGAGCGGAAGACCGTCGAGCTCCGACGTTAAATATCGAGAGACGAGCCGGCGTCTATAAGTCATCCGAATGGATTAAAGCAATAAAAAGTACGACCAATGTCTCGAGGCACGCGATTTCGATACCGTTCGATCGTCTCTACGCTCCGATTGGCACAGTATCCAAAAGTACTTGGCATTTGGTAAACGAGCTCTATCATCAAAGAACACGGTATATTTCGCCGAACGGGGAGATAATGACGATTACTTTGTTAAAATCCCTTTTGGGGAGCACGAGAAGTAATAATGGGCGAGCGGATAAGCACACATTTTGGTTAGGGAAAAAGACAGCAAATACAAGGAAAGCATTGCATTAAAATTAAAACTTTAGGCCGGGCGGCCTAAGTACAAAAGGGATCATATCTAGCCGAGTGGCCGAATTACAAAAGTTACTCGATATAATCGTAGAGGGTCTTGGGGATGTTATCCAGAAGCGCCACCTGATCGCCGGCCGGAATATTAGTGGACTCTGGAAGAAGGCCCTTGGACTTCAGATATGTCATGGTAGCGGTCATAGCCAAGTCGAAGGTTGTGTACATCCGCTCACAAATTTTCTCCGAGAATTCGGGCGAGCGGATGTAGCCCTGTCTCAAGGCAGCGACTCGACTCGGCTCGGCATCTTGATATTCTTTGAAAGCCGCCTGGGAGCCAGTGAGGGCCTCGTTCAGATTCTGAAGCTTTTCCGCGTCGGCCGAGCGGCCCGCCTTCTCCCTGTCGAGCTGCTCTGTCAACTCCTTTATCTTCAGCTCCAGGCCCCGAGCCTCCACGTTCTTTTTCTCCAGATCGGAGATAGCTATATTTTTCCGAGTGGTGGCCAAGGTTATTTTTGTGTCGAGCGACTTGACTTGTCGCTCGGACTCGGCCAAGGCGTGGGCCTGATCGGCTGTCTTCTTCTGCTCGGTCGCCAGCAGATTTTGTATTTTCTTCAGCTCCTTTTGCAGCTCGGAATATGAAGGGCCCTGAGGGCCGGACGGACCAACTGCTGCCTTCAGTTGTCGCAGCTCTTCATCCACCAAGGCTAGGCGGTTGGAGACTGCAATCTCCTCCACCCATCTCTGGCAAAAGAAAATTAGAGTTGTTATCGGCCGATCGGAAAGAATGCATACAAAACTAGAGAAGAGAGCGAACTTACCCCCGTGGCCTCCCGCATGTGGCTATTGGCCAAGTTTCGGAGAGGGATCAGCGCTGTGCGTGCCCGAGCATCGACCCACATCTCAGCTAGGGGTCCTTTCAAGGTAATGGTGTGCTCAGGCGCGGTGGGTCGGTCGGCCTCTGGCAGCAACTCTTCAGTCGGGAGATGAAGAGTGACCCGAATCGTGCGGCCATGACCGGGGGTCGTCCGACCGGCAGTCGGAAGGGGATCAGAAGCCGGCGCAGAAAACTGGGAATGAATGGTCGAGCACTGGACTGAGTGACGAGCGAGCGGAAGGGTGCTGATCGGAGTAGCCTCAACTGGAGCGGCTGGCTCGTCCCAGTCAGAAGGAGTCCGGTCGGACGAAATGGCTTCGACCTCTGGCGCCTTTCCTCGAACGACTGCGGTGGCCCGGTCGGAGGGTTGGACCGCGGAGGTAGCCGAGCGCAGTGGAGTCTCCACTCGGCGCCTCTTTTGCAGAGGCTCCTCCTCCTCCCGAGCGGAACCTTCCTCGGGGGCAGTTGGTTCTCCAGGGGGGGTGGCTCCGCTGGCCACGTTTTGCTGAGAAGCTTGAGCGGCCGACTCAGCTTGAGTCCCGCTCTCTCCTTCGTGGGATCCGACCGGCTGGATACCCAACGCTTCCATTTCTCTGGCCGCCGCGGCTTCTAGCGTTGCCGCCTTTCTCTTCAAAATGCCGGCCATCACCGAATCCATGACGATATCCGCTTCAAGGGAAAGAAAAGAAATCAGTTAGCAATTAAAGCAAAGGCCCAAGCAAAGTTCTTACCGAAGCCGGTCGGAAGAGGAGTCCGTATGTGACTCAGGCCGAAGATGTACATCACTCCTTCGTGAAGAAGCTTGTTGATGTCAAGTCGCAGACCGGCTAGTATATTTGCAGCGTGGAGATAGTCCGGTCGGGTCTTGAACTTCTTCAACTCGGGAGTGGGGGGTAGGCTGACCTGCCACTGGGTCGGGAAGTTGGCCCGATCGGGCATACGGATGTAGAAAAAATAATCCTTCCAATGTTTATTGGAAGTAGGTAGCTTGTTGAAGAAGACTAAGCCAGGTCGAGCTTGGAACATGAAGGTGCCCGGCTCGGCTTGCTTAGGGTAGTAGAAATAAAAGAAGACCTCCGGTCGGAGGGGGATGTTGTGAATCTTGAACAAAACAACAACACCACAAAGGAGACGAAAGGTGTTGGGTACTAGACTGTCGAGCGGCACACCGAAATAATTACAAACACCTAGGATGAAAGGATGTACAGGGAACCGCAGACCGACGGTAAATTGGTCGCGGAAGACACAGAAGGCTCCGCGCGGCGGCCTGTGCGGCCGAGCGGAAGGACCGGCCAAAAGAAGTTCAAAATCTTCGGGGATTTCGAAATTGTCTGTCAGGATATCAAAATCACGCTGGTCGAATCGGGACTGCATGGTGGTGTACCATGGGCCGAGGGACTAGTCTTCAGGGCGCGAAGAACTAGCCATGGGCCGAGCGAAGGAGGCCAGGAAAGAGGACAGACAGAAACAAGAAGAGATCGCCGGAACAGTATCCGGGAGCAAAAACGGGAGAAAGAAATGTAAAGAAAGCACCGGAAACAAGAAAGGCAGAGGAGAACCTTACGAAAAAGAAGGAAGATCGAAGGGAGACACCGGAGATCGCCGGGAGCAGGAGAACGCAATCGTCGGAGCTCTAAAGCGCTGGGGGCAAGGGTCGAAATCGCAGAGGCAAGTGCTAGAGAGAAGGAAATGAAGGATTTATAGAGTGGAGGCCGGGCGGTCTCCACCGTTGGATCCAGGTCACGGTAATCAAAGCAGGCATCGGACTGTCCATTTCGAATCGCTTCGATCACATCACAGCACCATGCCACCGCCGTCGTACGATGATGGCATTGCACCACGTGGCATTCGACCATTCGAAGCATTTAATGAACGCTGCTCAGCCTTAATGTCGAAGAATGACACAGATTACGAGGAGATCCGATGAAGGCCACTGTTGATTCACTCAAGGCCAACTCTACGGTAGGCCGATCGGAGGATACTAGCACGATGGAGCCGCCCGGCCAGTCTCGCAGTCCAGTCAGTCGGACTAATCGCCTCCTTCGACTAGACTTGAAGGGGAGGCAAGTGATCCGGCGATAAGAACAGGGGACCCTCGTTGTAAGGGGTCAACGCCACGTGGAAGTCAAAGAGCCGGGTGGTCCATTGAAGAAGGTCAGACCAGCTAGGCCGACTGGGAGAAGGGGTCTGACCGACCGGGCGGTCGCCCGGTGTTTAGCCGATGGCAAAAGGCACCCCTATGGAAGTCGGGGTTCTGGCGCTCATTGAGCAAGATCGTAGGGCCGAGCGGACGGCACGCTCGGCCGAAGGCATGAAGCATACTGCTAACAGTCGCCACAAAACACATTACCGAAAATTTCCCAAGTGGTCCATCATATATGACCGGTCGGACGGAAGGCGGACGTGGGCCGGTCGGATGCCCGGCAGGAGTTCGGGGAAAAAGACAAGGGACATCTTCTGACAGCTGGCATGCTTCGTGATATGGTCATACTCGAAATCACGCGACAGGGGGTTCTGCTGTCCCATCGAGGACATGCTTGGACTGTAGCAGTATGGGTCATGTAAGCTCACAGACAAGCCCTTACTGGGGTATGGGCTACGGACACGTGTACACCTCGGTATGTGTGCACTCGCTTCTCCGCTGCCCTATATAAAGGCCCTCATCCTTCGCCGGAGGTACGCATTCTGATAACTCAAGAGCCACTTGCCACTGCTTGCTTGCCTGACTTGAGCGTCGGAGGGTCGCCGCCGGGAACCCCTTCCCGGCCCGACTTCTGTGCAGGTTCGCCGGAGCTTCGTGCAACCAGTCGAAGATCTACACTAGTAGTCAGGGAGCGCTACGTGCCCAGCGTCCATTGGTTCAGCATTCGGGCAGGATCAATGATGTCCCGGTTGGAGAGTTTCTCACCTACACTTGTTAGTCCACTTAAGATTTCTTTAAATTTAGCATGAAGTGTAGATACCTTATCTCCCTTCTCAAGCTTTACTTTGTTGAGTTGAGTTCGGAGGAGGTCTCTTCTTGCCAATTTAGCCTCCGATGTGCCTTCATGAAGCTCCACTAGCTTCTCCCACAACTCCTTGGCGCTTGAGTAGGTTCCAACTCTTGTTACTTCTTATTGGGGAAAAACATGTAGTAGATGATGGATGGCTTTCGAATTCGCTAAATGTTCTTCCCTTTGCTTCTTGCTCCACCTTGTTTTCTCAAGTATCTTGTTGTCTTGATCCCTAGGTACTTCGAAACCATTTTCCATGATTAACATAATATCAAAATCGGTTTCGAAGAATACCTCCATTTTCTTCTTCCACCAAGAGAAGTCTCCTTCGAATTTGGGTGGATGAATGTTTGAGCCGGCCATTTGATGATGTTGTTCTTCTTGGCGATTAGTCTGTTGAAGAGCTTCCTTGCTCTGATACCAATTGTTGGAGGATCGGTGGCCGGCTTGAAGGGGGGTTGGATAGCTAGGCCACCCCCAAATCGATTTCTTCTCTACACAAGGGTTAGTTCACAGCGGAATATACTAAAACTAAGGCAATGAAACAAACAAGAATGCAAATGCTAACAAACTCGATGTAACGTGGTTCAGAGATGATGCTCCTACTCCACGGCGTGTCCTTGAGGTGGACGATCCCTTGATCCTTCGGTGGATCAGTCCCCGGCAATCTCCGGCTAAAGCTTCTCCTTCTTGGTGGAGCAAACCTCTCACAAGGGCACTCTTCCTCTTTACAAGATGGAGTTAGAATTAGGAGGAAGAGAATTGACTTGGGAGCTTTGGGCACAGAATAGGAGTTAAACTACAAGCATCAGTAACCTCCTTAATGCCCCAAAGCTCTCCTTAAATAAGAGGAGAGAGTTGATCACTAATCAACTCAAACCCCGACACCAGTCGACTGGTCCAAGCACCAGTCGACTGGTGTGCCGTTGGACCTAGCCAACGGTTCTCTGCAGAAAGTCAAATCCTGCCAACGGCTATGTACCAGTCGACTGGTCTCAGGACCAGTCGACTGGTCCCCGTAGCCGACAAGCACAGAATGGATCAGTCGACTGGACCCAATACCAGTCGACTGGTCCCAGTACATTCACTCCTCTCATCCTTTCCGGAGTCGCCTTTGAAGTCCTCTTCCTCGGCCTTCGCCCCTCAGATGCACCTGAGCCCGCGGCTCCTCTCCGTGCCATCCTTCATGCTGCCTTGAAGTCCACTTCCCTCGGCTCCACTCCATTGCTCCTCGTCCGGCGGTCCCTCGGATGTCTTCCACACCATCCTTCACCGACTCAAGGATCCGAGCCCTTGGATGAGTTTCTCATACTTGGTCGTACCAAGTTCTCATGTGTTCCACCAAGTCCTGCAAGACTCAAACACATATCAAGTACATATGAAAGCCTAACTTAAATTCTTTGACACACACATCAAAACCTAGGTCGATTGCACCAACAGATAGTACGTTAGGGAATCTTAGTCTATGCATATCTAGGAAAATATGACTTCAACATGGTGTATTTGGCTAAGTGGAACTAACCGAAGCTACCTTTTATGGATCATAACTAGTTAGACCAAGGTTTTGTACTAAGTTCAGTGGATAGGACTATTTGGAAAACCTTAAATGCATAGTTACTTTAATAATGTCCAAGTGACTTACCATAGGCCAGAAGTTTATCCAAAAAATGCCTATTGGTTGAGCCCAAAGCTAAACCTGAATCTAACATAAAGTTAAATCAAACCCTAAATGGAATCTAATTCATCTCACAAAACTATAGGATTCACTAATTGATAATTTAGATCAGATGAGATAACTAAGGATTTAAAATTAAATTAAATTAAAATTAAAATTAAGTTAACTAAAAATTATTTTAAAAATCCTTTTAACTTAAAAAAAAAAACTCTTTTAAAAACCATTTTAAAAACTATATTAAAAATTATTTTCAAAATTATTTAAAAACTCTTTTAAAAATCATTTTAAAAATTCATTTAAAAATTATTTAAAAATTATTTTAAAAAATTATTTAAAAATTCTTTTAAAAATAATTTTAAAAATAATATTAAAAATTATTTAAAAATATTTTTAAAATTATTTAAAAATTGTTTTAAAAATTATTTAAATATTCTTTTAAAAATTATTTAAAAACTTCTTTTAAAATTTATTTAAAAATTCTCTTAAAAATAATTTAAAAATTGTTTTTAAAATAATTTAAAAATTATTTAAAAATTATTTTAAAAACTCTTTTAAAAATCATTTAAAAATTCTCTTAAAAATTATTTCAAAATTCTTTTAAAAATTATTTAAAAATTCTTTTAAAAATTATTTAAAAACTCTTTTAAAAATCATTTAAAAATTCTTTTAAAAATTATTTAAAATTTTTTTAAAAAAAATTATTTAAAAAACACTTTTTAAAATCATTTAAAAATTCTTTTAAAAATTATTTAAAAATTCATTTAAAAATCATTTCAAAATTCTTTTAAAAATTATTTAAAAATTATTTTAAAAATTATTTAAAAACTTTTTTTAAAATCATTTTAAAAATTAATTTAAAAATTCTATTAAAAATTATTTTAAACTCTTTTAAAAATCATTTTAAAAATTCTTTTAAAAATTATTTTAAAAATTATTTTAAAACTCTTTTAAAAATTCTTTTAAAAATTATTTAAAATTCTTTTAAAAATTACTTAAAAATTCTTTTAAAAATCATTTAAAAATTCTTTTAAAATTTCTTTTAAAAATTATTTAATAATTCTTTTAAAAATAATTTAAAAATTCTTTTAAAAATTATTTAAAACTTCTTTTAAAAATTGTTTAAAAATTCTTTTAAAAATTATTTAATAATTCTTTTAAAAATTATTTAAAAATTATTTTAAAAATTATTTTTCACTTTAATAAAATTTTATTAAATTAAAAAAAATTGTTATTTAGACTTTAGACTTATTTTTAACCTTAAACATTATTGTAACCTTAAACATTATTTTTAAACTTAATTTAACTTAACTTAAAATTAAATTTTAAATTAAAACTTAATATTGAAATTATAATTAAAATTTAAAAAATTTAACTTAAACTTAAAATTAAACTTAAACTTAAATTAACATTAATATTAATTTAAATCTAAAATCAAAACTGAATTAAACGTATGTTAATTGCCATTAAACATATTATAAAAATCATTTTAAAATCCTTTTAAAAACTATTTTAGAAATCCTGTTAGAAATCCCTTAAAAAATAATAATAATAAAAATTTCTTTTAAATTCGTTTAAAACTTAGACACCTAACTTAAAAACTTAAACTCCATTAACTTAAACTTTAAACTTAATTATGTAATTAATAAGTAGAATTTAATTGTTTAAGTCTAACTTTATTTAAGAACTAAAATTGACTTAATTAAACCTTACTTAACTGTGTTGAATAACTTTAACTTCATACTGACTTCAAACTAAATTAATCCTACTTAAAAGGAAGTAAATAAAAAAAAATAATTATAACTAACACTTTCACCAACTCAATCAATTAATATGAAATTTAAATTATTTTACTAAGTATTAAATTATTAAATCGAGTAAAAATTAATTAATAAATTATTGATAATGGTTAACTGTTATTGAATTAATAAAATCTTATCTTATTTAACCTTAAACTGAAGTTAAACACCTGAATCTAAAATTAATTATTGATTAATCAAACTCAAATAAACAATTATACTAAGGATACAGAGATAATTATGTAAATAATATAAGTGTTACTAAATCCCTTAGAACACAAAAATGTGTTAGGGCTTTGAAATTTAACACACCCAAACCTTATCATTATATTAAGGGGGAGTAATAAAATAAGGAGGATTAATAAATTAAGGGAGAGAATAAATTAAAGAGTATCAAATTCAGGGGGAGGTTTATTTTTTTATTATCTCCTTAAGTGTTATTTTTTTAATTTTCTCTTTAAAATCTCTGTAGAAAATTCTACCTCAATTTATTTTATTTTTTAAAAAATCACTTTGAAAATCTTATATTCTTAGCAAATATTTTCAAAAGCTTTATTTTAATAATGTCAGGTTCAGGGGGAGCAATAATTATTTTCACATCTATTGTTTTATTAAAAATATTTTTGAAATTAAGTTTTGAAAAATATTCTTCTAAAAATGTTTTAGAAATGTGTTTATGAAACCTAATCTTTGTAAAACTAAGTTTTATGTTAACTTTTTTTAAACTTAGTTTTGAAAATTGTATGTTATAAACTTGGTTTGGAAACTGGTTTTGAAAATCGAATGTTACAAACTTAGTTTTGCAAATTAGATTTCACAAACCTAACTTTGAAAAATTAGATTTTGAACATTGAATTTTACCTAGTTTTTGAAAATTTTACTTTTGTAAAATTATCCTTATAGAATTTATGTTTGAAAAATGTTTCAAGTTCAAGTTTATTTTGAAAATTTTTGGAACATATAAACTTATGTTTGGAAGTTTGGATTTTTTTTTTGTTAACTTTAAACTTATACTTGAAAAATTAGCTTTTATAAATTTATGATTGCAATAATTATCTTTTGAAAATTAATCTGCAAACTTACGGCGGACCAAGAATGCAAATGGACAAATCTGTTTAGAAAAGTTAGAAAAATTTATTTAAGGAGTTAACAGAAATATTAAGTTATAAAAAGGGATAAGTTGATGCTCTGTTTTCCCGCGACTTAAACCATTCTCTCCTTCCCTTCTGCGTGCGACGACGGGGCTCGGGCAGAAAACAAAAGGGAGTTAAGGCATCGTCTCCGGCGGCCGGCCAAGGTCCTAGAAGCCCTTTTTGTTCGGTTGTGAGTCCAAGAAGCAAGGTAAGTGCTTCCTCACCTGCAGTAGAGTAGTTTTGGATTCATGTGTTCTTGATTTCCGACGCATGCTACAAAGATTAATGATTTTGAAGATTTCCTGCCGTGAGTTTCATAAAGAAGATGAGAAGAGGTTTTAATTAATTTGAATATGTGGTTTAGTTTATTCTTTATTGTTTGATTGGTGCTGCTACCATGAAACTAAATTTAGTTCATTTAGATTTGGAAAGGAGTAAATTGTTTTGTTATGCAGTGAGCATGAGACAGATATCATATTGATTAATTTATGGGAAGAGAATACATAAATTTAAGGGAATATTAGATTCAGAAAAGATGATGATCAAATGTTGATGACTTAAATTAAGGATGGAAACTTTACTTTCAGATTTTTGGTGGAATATATAATGCAGATTTTAATTAAGTCTATAGTGCAGATTTTAATTAAGCTTATAGTGCAGATTTGATTAAGCTTATCGTGCAGATTTGATTAAGCTTATAGTGCAGAATTTTGATTAAGCTTATAGTGCAGAATTTTGATTAAGTTTGTAGGCAGATTTGATTAAGCTTATAGTGCAGAATTTTGATTAAGCTTATAGTGCAGAATTTTGATTAAGCTTATAGTGCAGAATTTTGATTAAGTTTGTAGGCAGATTTGATTAAGCTTACAGTGCAGATTTGATTAAGCTTATAGTGCAAAATTTTGATTAAGCTTATAGTGCAGAATTTTGATTAAGTTTGTAGGCAGATTTGATTACGCTTGTATGCAGATTTAGTTTTAGTGCAGTTTCAATAAGCATTTCAGTACAGTTCTATTAAGTATTTCCATGCAATTCTGTTAAGCATTTCAGTGCAGAGTTAATAAGCATTTTAGTGTAGTTTTGTATGAGACACCTTTTTAATAGAGGTATTAACAAGTATAAGCAAGATAAAGAAAAGAAAGAAAAAGGCCAAGGCCTTAAGTAGATCCCAAAGTCAAGACTTTAGGGATTTTGGCACACAAGGTGCTTAAAGAAAATGCCGAGGCATTATATATTAGAAGTAATAAAAGATAACATGTATTTTACTTTATTTAAGAGGCTAGTACCCGACTTCCGAGGTTGTCGTTAAACAAATCCAGGTCTTGGCCCTGGTAGACCGAGGTCTGCTCTTTTAGGATTGGTGGCTCGCTACCCCAACCTATTAGGGAACGCGCATATAATGGTACTACGCCTGGGCCCAAGAAGAAAGTTGATTATTATTTTGAAGTATTAAAGTATAAGTTTTTAAACAAGTGAAATAAGATTCAGAAAGTGTTTAAAATTCAGCAAGTTTATGCTAGCATAATTGTATAGATTTGTTTTACACGTTTAGCATTTCAGTATGTTTCTTTTGCTTGTAGATGAGCATGAGTAGTTTTCCTTTTGAGCATTAAGTTTTAGATTTCTTCCAGTTACATGTATATTCGAGTTTTGTGAGTTAGATAGCGCTTACTAAGCATTCGCTTATAGTTTGCATTTCCTCTTACTGCAGATAAAGGAAGGCGACAAGGAGGTGCGGATGGATGTGTGATGCCTGGACTATAGAAGCCTTGGGATTTAGCATAAGAATTTATTAAGATTGCTATGTATTTAGACTATAGAAATTGTTTATTTAGTCTTCCGCTGCCAGTTAATTGCATGTTTTGAGTGTTTAGAGAGTTTTAAGTATAGAACATTACATGTGTGCAATGTTAGTTAAGATAAGTTAGTAGTCCAGTAGCGCTCCGCCCTCGCAGTCCAGTAGTGAGGAGGGTGGGGTGTTACACACGAAGCCCAGCTAGGTCGAAGGGCCGACCGGACGTTTGGCACGAAGTCCAGCTAGGTCGACGGACTGACCAGATAGCTGGCACGAAGTCCAGACGGGTCGAAGGGCTGACCTGATGTCTGGTAGGTAAGTAAAGGTAAGTCATTGGAGGGGAGTGACTGTGAGGACGTGTTCCATGGAAGGGAATGTTGGTGCGAGAAGCATCCGACGATCGAACCTATATTTTGATTATGTCAAAGGGTTCAAAGTTAAGGTATTTTGTTTTCTAACATGTTGAACAAGTTTGCAGGAAAGTCCTAAGGTTTCTTAGGAAAAAGTCCTAGCTACGGTTAGGCAAGTGGAAAACCCTAGGGGGTGGTAACCCTAGGTCATAGGGGGTGGTAACCCTATGCGGAAAGTATTGGCGGGTCGAGAGCTTCAGGCAAAAGTCCTAGGGGGTGGTAACCCTATGCGAAAAGTCTTGGCAGGTTGAGAGCTTCAGGCAAAAGTCCTAGGGGGTGGTAACCCTATGCAAAAAGTCTTGGCAGGTTGAGAGCTTCAGGCAAAAGTCCTAGGGGGTGGTAACCCTAGGTGAAAAGTCTTGGTGTCGCGAACCAGGTGGAAGACTGGACGGGCCAGGAACGTCGATCTGGAGGATCGCACTGCCAACAGGTAAATCTCCTGAGTGGAGTAGGTGAGGACACGTTCCCCGTAGAGGGAATAGTAGGCGTCGGGTCGACCTAGGGTTTTCGGTTGGAAATCCGAAGTCAGACTCGGATAGTCCGGAGACTGTTAAAATATTATTTATCATATTTCTATACTAACTTTGTTTTGCAGGGTTTGTGTTTGGGACTAACACATTTTGTAGGAATAAAGAAGCACATTTGACCTCGGATGAATAGTGTCCGAGGCGCCTCCATGGGGCTTGGAGGCGCCTCGGGTGCAAGCCGAAGCCAGCTATCCAGAGGAGTTGAAGGCGTCTCGGAGGAAGCTGGAGGCGCCTTGGACCAGGGCTTGAAGGCGCCTTGAGGAGGCTTGAAGGCGCCTTAAATCTGATAAGGTGCGACCTTGGACTGTCAAAATATTATTTATCATATTTCTGTGCTAACTTTGTTTTGCAGGGTTGGTGTTTGGGACTAACACATTTTGCAGGAACAAAGAAGCACACTTGACCTCGGATGAACAGTGTCCGAGGCGCCTCCATGGGGCTTGGAGGCGCCTTGGGTGAAAGCCGAAGCCAGCTGTCTAGAGGAGCTGAAGGCGCCTCGGAGGAAGTTGGAGGCGCCTTGGATCAGGGCTTGAAGGCACCTTGAGGAGGCTTGAAGGGACCTTAAACCTGATAAGGTGCGACCAGGTTTGCGCTGATCCACCCGTGCGACTCGGCGGCCTGGAGGCGCCTTGGACAGGCTTGGAGGTGCCTCCAGTATAAAAGAGGGGTCGAGGCAGCAACTCAAAACAACAACTCCCGAGCAATCATAACGCTACAAGCTGCTAACGAGATGATCCTGAAGTGCTGCAACATCATCCCAACGACCCGGAGCTTCAACTTTCATTTCTTTGTTGTCGGTATTAAGTTGATTACTATTTTTATCTGTACTTAGCTTGTAATATATTTTCGAGATTATAAGTGTTGCCCAATGTAAACGCTCAACGAGCGTGGGCCTTGGAGTAGGAGTCGCTCAAGGCTCCGAACCAAGTAAACTCCTCGTGTCTCTGTGTGTGGTTTTGTTCTCTTTACTTTATTCCGCTGCTTCAACTCTCGATTGATTTACGATTCTGAAACGAATGAAATATCCATGAGCACTATTCACCCCCTCTAGCGCTTTCGATCCAACAGGGAACTTAGGCGTCGATCCGACTTAGAACCATTTCGAAACTCTAAGTCGAGATCCTGACTAAATTCCGGTCTCGGAGAGATGGAATCTAATTAATACTCTTTTTCTATTAAACTATGAACTGTGCTAATAATCTATTTTTCAGGATATATATTTACCTCGGACTAACATTTTCTTGCATGAAGGAAGCTACTGAACATCAAGGTCCGGGCGCCCGGAGGCAAAAAGTTATCCCCAACGTCGCTGTGCCAGGTGGAGTTCGCTGGTTGGCTCATCTACGTCACTCCAGGGTGCCCTGAAGGTTCCAGGTGCCCCAAACCTCCTTTATAAGGAGAGTCAAGGTTGGAGTCAAAACAACAACTCAGAATCCGCTCTCCTGTGCTCCTGCGACGCTGCGAAGCTCTGACAATGCGCTGCTCTTTTAGTTTCTTCCTTTGTCGGTATTGTTTTGTTTTTTCATTGGCATTCCTGTACTTAGTTTGTAATAATTTTTTAATTGCTAGTGAATTGTCCGTTGAAAGCACCCTTGTGTACGGGCCTTAGAGTAGGAGTCGCCAAAGGCTCCAAACCAAGTAAATCGAATTGTGTTAGCATTACTTTTCCTTATACATTTTCCGCTGCGTAATCTCTCGATTTTATTTAAATCGGTATTCACCCCCCTATCGAACGATCAAACGATCACGATCCAACACTTATGACAACTCCTACTCCATGCCTCGCAATCGTTGATCACTTTCGTTGGGCAATCACTATAGTTTCGAAAAATCTTTACAAATGGAGTACAGAAATGATAAGAAAAAGTATTGCAATAAAACAAAGTTTACCGACAACATGAGAATTAGCAGTTGGTGATCGATTATCAGAGCAACATTTTGGTGTTGTTGAATCATTCTAGAGTAGAGTGCAAGAGCGAAGGTTGTTCTAAAAATGATGTCTTTCGAAGTTACTGGTCGAACCCTTTTTATAGCCGAGGTGAACCTAATCCAAATCCACTTATCTTGGGATCACTGTTTGACTCGATGTTGATGGATCGACCAATCTAGCCGTTCGATCGACCGAACATTCTGAATCTGCCCAACTTCCAGTCCATATGCTTCCACTTCAGATAAAGTCTTCGTTCGGTCGATCGATCCAGCTGTTCGATTGACCGAACCTCTGATGCTCCTCGGTTTATCTGGTTTGATCAACCTGGCCCTATCAAGTTGTTGTCTATCCACCATTCGATAGACTAAACCCAAGGTTCGGTTGACCGATCCCTTGGTCAAAACTTCACCATGAGCTGATATGATCTTTGAGGTTCGGTCAACTGATCTCGACATTCAGTCGACTGAACAAAGTAAAAAAACCTTTAGGTGTAAAAATATTAGTTTCCTACAAAACAGAGTTAGAATAGTAGGCGAATAAGGTATTTTGACAGTCTCTGGACCGTCTGATTCTAATTTTCTGATTTTTTGAAAACCCTAAGTTGAACCGACGTCTACTGCTCTCTCAATGGGAAATGCGTCCTCACCTACTCCTCTCAGGAGAGTTTACCTTTTTCCAGATCGATCCTCTAGACCGTCTGGACTTTTGCTCAACATCCGAGACTTCAGGACTTTTTTGCTGGTTGTTCGATCCCCGACTTGTCCAATCTTCTGCTTGGTGTCCGCAACCCCTAGTACTTCCACCTAAATCATGATCCTAGGATTTTACCTAATATCCTCAACCTGTCAAGACTTTGCCCAGTCTCCCGGATCAAGATTTCATTGCCTAACCACAGCTAGGACTTTGCCTTTGCCTAAGATTGCTTAGGACTTTTTTGCACACTCAGTTTAACTTGTTAGAACAATAATAACACTTAACTTAGAATTGTTTGTCATTATCAAAACTCAGGTTCAATATTCTGATGCTCCCTATATCAACATAATCGAATATATGTAAAAGATTGATCACCACATAGGGGAGATACTCTAGATTATATGATCGGAGAGCCCTTAGCGATAGAGGGTTTCCCTTTAACCGGACCTTCTAGAGTATTAACTTGAAATGGAGGTCAATTCTCTATAAGAGATTGTCTAATTAGATCTTAATAGATTTGTCCCTATTCCATGTTAGGAAGTTGTTGGATCGAGATGCGCTAGAGGGGGGGGATGAATAGCATTTGTGGCTTTCACTTTGTGGATTTGTAAAATGGTCGAGAATTACGCACAGCGGAAATAAAAGAAAGACAACAAGAACACCAAGGTTTTACTTGGTTCGGAGCCTAGGGCGACTCCTACTAAAATGCCCGCGATCATTGATTGCTTTCTGTGGGCAACAACTATATGATGCAAAGATAGTACAAATATGTATTACAATAAGTGCAGTAATAATAACAATTATACCAATGACAGAATCGAAATCTCGGAGCTCCGGGTCGTCGGGGACTTGTAGCAGCACTTTATGGCGTCTTTTGGCGCAGCATGTTGTAGTGGAAGCACTTCAGAATTGATGATTTACACTGCTGCTCGAACACCCCTTTTATGCACTGTTGGAGGTGCCTCAAACCTCATCCAAGGTGCCTCCAAGCCTCCCGAGTCAGCCGCGTGGATCAGCGAAGAAACCTTCGTGGCTTATCCTGCTTGAGGCGCCTCCATGGTCAATCCAAGGCACCTCCAAGCCCTGCTCCAAGGTGCCTCTAGCTCCATGCGAGGTGCCTCCAACTCCTCTTCACAGCCAACTTCTGTTTTGCACCCGAGGCACCTCCAAGCTCCATGGAGGCGCCTCGGACGCTGTTCATCCGAGGCTTAGCTTTTCCTTTTGTACTTGCAAGACACGTTAGTCCCAAAAGAACAACATACCCTGAAAGACAAAGTTAGAACAGATGATAAATCAAGTGATCGATAGTCATTGGACTGTCCGGGTCTGACTTCGGATTTTCGATCAAAACCCCTAGGTAGACCCGACGCCTGTTGTTCCCTCTGCGGGAAACGCACCCTCACCTACTCCCCTTAGGAGAGATTACTTGATGTCAGTCCGGTCCTCTAGATCGACTGGACTTTCTGCCTAGGGTTATCACCCCTAGGACCTAAGGTTACCGCCCCTAGGGTTTTTCTCCACCTAGGGTTACCACCCCCTAGGACCTAAGCTTACCCCTCCTTAAGATTTTCCTCCACCTAAGGTTACCACCCCCTAGGACCTAAGGTTGTCCCTTAGGGTTTTCCTCCACCTAGGGTTACCACCCCCTAGGACCTAGGGTTACCACCCCTAGGGTTTTCACCTTACCTAACTGAAGCTAGGATTTTTACCTAAGAACACTTAGAACTTTCCTGCAATCTCCATCAGACATGTTAGATCACATATAAGCTTAATTTTGATTCCTTTGCCATTATCAAAACTTGGGTTCGATCGTCGGATGCTTCCTGCACCAACAATCTCCCCTTTTTGATTATAACAACTGAAATTCAAAGTTAAGTAAAATAGATGCATAAACGATCTTCAAAGTTTAAGTAAGAAGCATAAACAAGCTTAAGTAAATAAGCATAACTTAAGCTAAAACATACTTAAACTTTTAACGATGTAAAACTCCCCCTTAATAAGAGAGAATTGAATAATTGAATTTTGAATTTTTTTTTTTTTCCCTTACTCTCCCCCTTTACCATATATTAAAATAAACAAGGGAGTTACAATGAACAGTGATCAAATGGCCTTAGCTTGTTTTTAACTCTTCAAAAATGTTTAGAAAGTATAAAGGCTTTAACACTTAGCTTCTAGGAGTTAATATTATTGTAAAACTTTTAGCTAAGTGAAAACTTTTAAATTAATATTCTTGATTAAGTTTGGAAAATGACTTTAGCCAAGAGTAACTCAACAAATTCTAAGAAATATTGAAAAGGCTTAAAAGACTAGGTAAGTTTGTAAAATGCTTAATTTGAAAGGCTTTGTTAAAAAAATATTTCCTTAAATTCTTAAAGCCTTAAAAGACATTGTCTTTTTTTAGAAAAGCTTTTTGAACAATCATAAGTTAAAAAACTTTTTGAAAAATACTTAGCTTAAGTTTAAAAGAATCTAGAATATTTAGCTAAATTTTGAAAGAGGTTAAAAGATTACTTAGTGTAGAAGGCTTTTTGCAAAAAGAATTGAGGTTTAAAAATACTTAGCAAGGAAAGCGCTTTAAAACATTTGGTAAATTTGGAAACCTTGTAATCAATTTTTGAAAGAACTCAAGTTCAGGTTTTAAGTAAAATATCACCCCTAGCTACATGATCCCTTACAAAATGGTGTTTTACTTCTATGTGTTTAGTTATTGAGTGGTGAATTGGATTCTTGGTTAAATTAATTGAACTTATGTTGTCAATTGAAATTTTAGTGTTCGAATATTCTAGTTGGTAGTCTTTTAGGGTATGTATCATCCATAATAATTGAGATGCACATTCTCCTAGGGCTATGTACTTAGCTTTAGTGGTAGATAGGGCAACACAGTGTTGCTTTCTGCTTGACCAACTTATTAGGCTCTGACCTAAAAATTGACAGCTACCACTTGTACGTTTTCTATCTAGTTTACACCCGGCATAGTCTGAATCAGAATAGCCAGTTAGATCAAGGGTGCAAGTCCTAGGGTACCATTGTCCTACATTTAGGGTTCCCTTAATATACTTAAGTATTCTTTTAACATAAGTTAGATGTGACTCTTTTGCACAAGATTGATATCTTGCGCACATACCTACTGCAAAAAGAATGTATGGTCGACTTGCAATTAGGTACAGTAGACTTCCTATAGCACTTCGATAGTATTTCAAGTCTACTGGTTTACCTTCTAGGTCTGAGTCAATTTTGATATTAGTGGCCATAGGTGTATTAATATTTTTTGAGTTTTCCATTCCAAACTTTTTAATTAACTCTTTAGCATATTTGGTTTGGAAGATGTAAATTCCATCTTTTGTTTGCTTTATTTGTAGATGATCCGACGGTAAGAACAGGGGACCCCCGCTCTAGGGAGTCAACGCCACGTGGAAGTCAAAGGGC
Organism: Zingiber officinale; assembly: GCF_018446385.1. Taxonomy (NCBI): domain Eukaryota; kingdom Viridiplantae; phylum Streptophyta; class Magnoliopsida; order Zingiberales; family Zingiberaceae; genus Zingiber; species Zingiber officinale. Next base: position 43,774,390 of record NC_056002.1, on the reverse strand, counting down.
CAGGTGGCCGACCGGAGATGGGTGGGTCGAACGCCCGGCCGGCTGACCGGGGTCTAACTGATGGCAAAGGGCACCCTAGCAGGAAGCTGGGCCCCGACGCTCATGAATCTTCCAAGTAGACCACTATATGCGCCCGGCCGGACGTAAGGCAGCAAGCCGGCCGGACGCCCGGAGCGCAAGTCGGTTGGCCGGACGACCGGCCAGAAGCAAAGGGGAAAAGGACAAGGGATATCTTTTCCTGACAGCGGGCATGTTCCACGTTTAGGCCCTACTCCAAATCTTACGCTGTCCCATCGAAGACATGCTTGGACTATAGCAGTATGGGATTAGGTAAGCTCACTGACAGGCCCTTACTAGGGTATGAGCTAAGGACACGTGTACACCTCGATATGTGTGCACCCGCTTCTCCCCGGCCCTATATAAAGGCCCTCATCCGTCGCCGGAGGTACGCGTTCTACAACTTTCGGAGCCACTTTCTTGTTGAGCTTTGCCTGACTTGAGCGTCGGAGGGTCGTCGCCGGGAACCCCTTCCCGGCCCGACTTCCTTGCAGGTTCGCCGGAGCGTCGTCTGACTGGCCTGAGATCCACGTCAGTGACTCGAAGAGCGCCACGTGCCTAGCGTCCGTTGATTCAGCTTTCGGACAAGATCAATTTGGCGCCGTCTGTGGGAACGCTCCTGCATCCGAGCGGAAGCAATGGACGAAGCTGGACGACAACACACGGTGACGCTTTCCACGGAGGAACTCGACGCTCTGATCGAGTTGAGGGCCGTCAAGCTTGTGGAGCAAAAACAGAAAGCATCAGCCGAGCGGCCAGAGCAGCAAGCAACGTCAGCATCTGGTGGCCGAGCGGAAGCACCACAGGCCACCGTTGCATTCCATCGGGCCCTATTCCGCACCCCTGAAGCCGCAGCAACTAATCGAGATCGGGGATCTTCTTCGGATGAAATGCCTAGACGAGACGACAGAAAAGGGAAAACCCCTCGAGCGGACGCATCGCCCGAGCGGATTAATCACCAATTTTCAGAGGCTATTCTACGAGACCCTCTGCCCAAGCACTACGTGCCTCCGATGATCGGCGAATACAATGGAACCACCGATCCGGATGATCATTTGGGCAAGTTTGATAACACGGCAACCCTGCATCAATACACAGATGGGGTGAAGTGTCGGGTTTTCCTCACCACCCTCTCTGGATCGGCTCAACGGTGGTTTCGGAGATTGCCGGACGGATCTATCTCAAGCTTCAAAGACTTCCGAACGGCTTTCCTCCATCACTTCGCAAGCAGTCGGCGCTATCAGAAGACTAGTGTCAGCCTGTTTGCCATCAAACAGGAAGCACGCGAATCGCTCCGAGCCTACATCCAGCGGTTCAACAGAGTGGCCATGGATATTCCAACGGCCACCTCGGAGACCATGATGAATGCCTTCACACAAGGCCTAGTGGATGGGGATTTCTTCCGATCACTCATTCGGAAGCCGCCTCGAGACTACGCCCACATGCTACACCGGGCCAACGAATACATCAACGTGGAGGAAGCCCAAGCAGCTCGAAAAAAGAAACTCCAACCGAGCGGGCTCCTCCTGCCGAGCGGAAGCCGCACGCTGCTCAACCACCCAGAGGACCAAGGGCCGAAGCAATCCGCTCCCCCCATGCTAGGTCCCACGTGTAAGAGGTAGCTGCCGCTCGGCCCAAGCCAAAGAAGAAATGGACCCCAATGTTCTGCTCCTTCCACCGGACGGATACACACAACACAAGGGATTGTCGAAGTCTTCCCTTGATTGCTCATCCCGTTTCCCGAAGTGGTGGTCGACGATCGCCCTCATCCGATAGGCGACAGAGAACTCATGAAGCCGATCAGACTCAAGTTGACAGGAGAAAACAACAGTCACCCGATCGGCATCGCTCTCCGAGGCGGGAGAATCGCCGAATGTCTAGAGAACGGTCCCGACCGTCCGCTTGGGAAGAAGAAAATAGAAGTAATACTTCCCGAGGCGAGATCAACATTATTGCTGGCGGGCCGACCGGAGGCGACTCTAACCGAGCAAGGAAGGCGAGCGTTCGACAGCTCCAGATCCATGCGGTCGGCTGCAGCCAGGAACGGGCAAGTGGACCCGAAATCAGTTTCGGGCCTTGGGATTTGGAAGGAGTCGAAGTCCCCCACGACGATGCTCTTCTCATCAAAGCGGTAATAGTCAATTACACTATTCATCATGTTTTTATTGACACAGGTAGCTCAGTCAACATCATATTCAAAAAGGCGTTCGATCAACTGCAAATTGACCGCGCCGAGCTACTGCCCATGACAACCCCCCTCTATGGGTTTACGGGCAATGAAGTCCTGCTGGTCGGACAGATCCGACTGGCTATCTCACTGGGAGAAGAGCCGCTCAGGAGGACGCGGACAGCAAACTTTGTGGTGGTTAACTCTCCCTCATCATACAACGTCATTTTGGGACGACCGGCGCTCAGCGAATTCCGCGCGGCCGTCTCCACCTTCCACCAGAAGATCAAATTCCCCGTTGAGGACAAAGTGGGAGAAGTACGGGGAGACCAACTAGCAGCTCGGCGATGCTACATCGAGATGGTCCGAGTAGAAGCCAATTCCGCTCAGAAGTTGCCACGGATCGAGGTGAACGCTATAACTGAGAAGCCTCCCTCTCTAGTTTATGAAGAAAAAGAGGAAGTGCAGATTCACCCGACCCGAACGGAGGCCACAACGTTCGTTGCGTCTGACCTGGAGGTAGGCCAAAAATAGGAAGTGATCAAATGCCTCCGGAGAAACTGTGATGTCTTCGTCTGGTCAACGCACGAGCTGCCCGGGATTTCAGCGCCGAACAAAATATCATCATCCGGGCGGAAGTTGAGAAGCTTTTGGAGGCCGACCATATTCGCGAGGTGCAGTTCCCGAGCTGGCTGGCGAACGTAGTATTAGTCTCCAAGCCGGGCAACAAGTGGAGAGTGTGCATAGATTTTCGGTATCTCAACAAAGCTTGCCCGAAAGACTTTTATCCTCTGTCTCGGATCGATCAACTGGTGGACTCCACAGCTGGCTGCGAGCTGATATGTATGCTCGACGCTTACCAAGGCTATCATCAAGTGCCGCTCGCCCGAGAAGACCAAGAAAAAGTCAGCTTCGTTACAGCCGACGACACCTATTGCTATAATGTGATGCCATTCGGACTAAAGAACGCGGGAGCCACTTATCAGCAATTGATAAACAAAGTGTTCAAAGAGCAGATCGGGCGAAATCTGGAAGTATACGTGGACGACATTCTCATCAAGTCCGTCCGATCGGCCGATCTCTTTGAAGACATGGAAGAGACTTTCCGAACGCTACGGAAATATGGAGTCAAGTTAAACCCACAGAAGTGCCTGTTCGGAGCAAAAGGAGGGCGTTTCTTGGGTTACATAGTGACCGAGTGGGGCATCGAAGCAAATTCCAGCAAAGTGAAAGCCTTACAAGATATGCCGCCTCCAAGAAATCTGAGGGAAGTGCAGCGCTTGACCGGTCGGATAACTGCTCTGTCCAGATTCATCTCAAAGACCGCCGATCGGAGCCTGCCTTTTTTCAAAATCTTGCGTAAAGCCACCAAGTTTCACTGGGACGAAGAATGCGATCGGGCGTTCGAAGATCTGAAGACATATCTAAATTCTCTTCCGGTACTAGCCAAGCCAACTATGGGTGAGCCACTTTGTATCTACTTATCTTCAACCGAGCAAGCCGTCGGCTCGGCACTAGTAAGGGCGAGCGGAGAAGAGCCTGTATATTTTCTGAGCCATATTTTAAAAGATGCTGAATCTCGCTACACTGGGCTCGAGAAACTAGCTTTCGCTTTGGTCCTCGCCGCTCGGCGCCTCCATCCTTATTTCTTGGCTCATACTATCATCGTCCGGACGAATAGCCCATTGGGAAGAGTGCTGTTGAATCCCGAAGCGTCCGGACGGCTCATTAAATAGACGACGGAGTTGAGCGAATTCGACATCCAATACCAGCCCCGGTCGGTGATAAAGGCACAGTCCTTGGCAGATTTTGTCACCGAAGTACAAAGGCCAGAACCCGAAGCCATGTGGAAGATATTTGTGGACGGATCGGCCACTCGGCTCGGGAGCGGTATTGGTGTATTGTTGCTTTCTCCCCAAGAAGAAAAGATGCATCTATCCGTCCGGCTTGATTATAGAGCTACGAATAATGAAGCAGAGTATGAAGCCCTTATAGCCGGCTTACAGGCTGCTCGGCATGTAGGGGCCGGACAGGTGACGCTACATTCAGACTCCCAATTGGCCGCTCAACAACTCTTAGGCTCCTTTAAAATCAACAATGCTCGGCTCAAGCTTTACGCTCAAGCCTTCGAGAAACTCAAGGCCGACTTCAGAGAGGTTATTATCCAGAAGATACCCCGAGCGGAGAACCAAGCGGCCGATGAGTTTGCCAAACTCGCAAGCTCAATAACGCCGGTCGTCATCCAGCAGCCAATTGAACAAGTTTCGCTGGTGGCTCACGTCGACCGGATGGAGGGCCTCTCGTTCCCGAGCGACTGGCGGACACCCATCATGGAGTTGCTCCGCTCGGGAGCTACACCGTTCGATCGGGATAAAGCCCAGCTACTAAGGAGGAGAGCCGGTCGGTTCACGCTCATTGGAGATCAATTATACAAGAAGGCCTTCTCTCGCCCACTGTTGAAATGCGTGAGCTCGGAAGATGCGGCGTACATCCTCCAAGAAGTGCATCAAGGATCCTGCGGAGGGCATCCGGGCGGACGATCATTGGCCAAAAAGGTCCTGCTGGCCGGGTACTTCTGGCCGACCCTACAAGCAGACGCTGCTCGGACCGTTGCGACGTGCCTATCTTGCCAAAGGTCTCATAATTTCTCTCACTGACCGGCAGAAGAAATGAAGGCGGCTACTGTGTCCTGTCCGTTCGACCAATGGGGAATGGATATTGTAGGTCCGTTTCCTATGGCGACCGGACAACGGAAATTTTTGCTAGTGGCGGTTGATTATTTTTCCAAGTGGGTGGAGGCCGAGCCACTGGCCAATATCACCGAGCAGATGGTCAAGAAGTTCATCTGGCAGCACATCATCTGTCGGTTCGGCATCCCTCGTCGACTTGTTTCAGACAACGGGCGGCAATTCACAGGAAAGTTGCTCGAAGATTGGTGCAAAAGCTATGTCATTGAGCAACACTTCACGTCCGTGGCATACCCCCAAAGCAATGGTCAAGCCGAAGTAGCCAACCGGGAAATTCTTCGCATTTTACGGGCTCGGCTCGACCATATGGGAGGTAGCTGGGTGGATGAAGTGTCAGGCGTCTTATGGGCCATCCAAACGATCCCGAAGGAAGGAACGGGCGTCACGCCTTTCCATCTGGTATATGGCGGCGAAGCGGTTATTCCTGTCGAAGTTGGCGTCGAGTCTGCTCGGATCCAGAATTATGATGACGACAACGCCGAGTGGAGGAACATGGAGCTGGATTTGGTCGAAGAAGAAAGGGCCAAGGCGTCCGTCCGGCTGATGGCGTATCGTCAAAGAATGAAGCAGAATTACAACCGGCGCGTAATCCCCAGTAAAGCCGGTCGGCGACGTCGGCAAACTGGAGGCTCCTTGGGCATGCCCCTTCAAAATCATCGAAAAGCTCTGCTCGGGCGCTTATTATTTGGAGGATGAAAACGGGCGACAGCTGGACAGACCGTGGAGCGCGAATCATCTCTAACCTTATTGAGCTGGGTGAAAGGTGCACTGATGTAACTCACTTTGTGTATATTTTGGTCGCCTATGTACTTGTAATGCAGGCAGTAAAATGATAAAAAGGATGACAAATAGCTTCGCCGAACGACGGTGTTCAAATTAGCCTTAAAGGTCGTCGAGCTCCGACGTTAAATATCGAGAGACGAGCCGACGTCTATAAATCATCCGAGCGGAAGGCCGTCGAGCTCCGACGTTAAATATCGAGAGACGAGCCGGCGTCTATAAATCATCCGAGCGGAAGACCGTCGAGCTCCGACGTTAAATATCGAGAGACGAGCCGGCGTCTATAAATCATCCGAGCGGAAGACCGTCGAGCTCCGACGTTAAATATCGAGAGACGAGCCGACGTCTATAAATCATCCGAGCGGAAGACCGTCGAGCTCCGACGTTAAATATCGAGAGACGAGCCGGCGTCTATAAATCATCCGAGCGGAAGACCGTCGAGCTCCGACGTTAAATATCGAGAGACGAGCCGGC